>NC_056736.1:567731775-567801775 GCF_019279795.1 Protopterus annectens
ATATGCCCGGGCCAATATTTTTATTTTGTGACCATTAATGCATTATCCATGCTTTGCTAAATTTCTTAACTTTATCTCTAAGGGCCAAATGCATAAACTGCACAGGGGAGTAAACTAAATAATTTTGTGGTAGAGGAAACTCTAGTTCATTTTTTGATATGCGGTGTTACAGTGCTTTTAGTAACCCTACTAAGGTAGGAGGAAATCCCACGTGTCAAGTGCTTTTAGTAACCCTATTAAGGTAGGAAGAAATTTCACATGCTTCAAGTGCTCTTAGTAATCAAAATCACACATGTCAAATGTTTCTAGGAACCATACTAAGGTATTAGGAAATGCCACGTGTCAAGTGCTCCTAGTAAACAAAATCTCACGTGTCAAGTGCTTTTAGTAACCTTATTAAGGTAGGAGGAATTCCCACGTATCAAGTGCTTTTAATAACTAAAACTACACACATGTCAAGTGCTTTTAGTAACCCTACTAAGGTATGAGGAAGTTCCACGTGTCACATGCTCTTAGTAACCCAATTAATGTTGGAGGAAATCCCACGTGTTAATAGTGAGAACAAGGAATTCTAAAATAAGTGCAAAGGAAATTCATGAAGAAAATCTTGTAGCCATGAAATATGACATATAAGGAATGGTGTAAATGTCTCTAGCTATGTTCATTGACTTACATATATATTAGCAGCAAATTTATCTTTGTCTATAAGCTATTCCATGACAAATATTTAAAAATACAATTGTATATTGAAACATGTCAGAGTAAAGCCAAATTCAGCCTTAGTGAGTTAAATTTCACATGCCTATATTTAGCAGTACCTCAAGGTCTTCCTTCTTGTCTATTAGAGCTGTGGCTTTATGGAATAAACTGACCATCACAGTAAAACAATCAGATGATATAACAAAATTCAAGATCAGTTTAGACTTCTGGGTAGGGGAGTTAGCATATGATCATGGTATATATTAATCAGTGTTCCTTAATGGTCACATGAGCAGAAAACTGTACAATAACCTATAAACATATTCTAGAGTCCCTAAAGGAGTCATCTACCTGGATTTAATAAAAGCTTTTAATTTAATTACTTACAAACTGGTACATAACAAGCTTTTGCCAGTGGAATAAAGATATTATTGACTTGGTCCAAAACTAGCTATTATTACACAACTGCCAGCTGAGAATTAGAAACACATTATCTTCAACTAAAATGGTTTGTAAGGGTGTTTCCCTTTGGATCTGTGTTGGGCCCTTCTTGTTTACCATAGGTTCATAGGTAGGTACTAGGCTATCTGCCCGAGGGCATTTATAAGCCTAGCCAGAGTGTGTCGGCTTTCACCGCCCCATTGATTAATTAACTGAGCCTCTGTCAAGCAGAGCCAATAAAGTGATCACAGGGGTGTATTTTTTGTTACCCATCCACTCGTCAATGCTTCTCTTGAAGAGTGATAGTGAGGGGCTCTGCCTAATGTTGTTAGGAATTTTGTTCCAAAGCATGGGGAGTCTCTGTGACAGGAATCTATCCCTCCAGCATGTTCTATTTATTGTTGTGGCGAGGTTTAGCTCACAAGAACGCGTGGCTCGTAGTGACTTGGATTTCTTTAGGTGGAGCATGTCCATCAATTCTGAGTTGGACATGGCTTTGTAAGTCAGGCAGAGATCACCTCTGAGTAAGCGATATGCCACTGAGTACAGCCGGAGTTTTTTCAGTCAGGCTGCATAGGACATATGTTTGAGGCCAGTAATCCTCTTGGTGAGGTGCTTTTGTGGTCTTTCCAGCTGTTGGAAGTGTCTTGTGAGGTACATACCAAATGGGGCATTGTACTCTATGATGGGTCTAATGAATGATGAGTAGAGGGGCACTATAACCTCTATTTCTAGATGTGAACCCTTTAGTAATTAGATGGGCCAAATAGGATTTCCTAACTACTTTGGCAATATGATTATCAAAGGAGAGATTACTATCTACCTGGGTCCCCAGATCTCTTATTACCTATTCTGTATTAAGGGTGCTGCCATCTATGTGGTAATTCGTGGGTGTTTTGTTTTTCCCAAATGGGATGACTATGCATTTTTTGGCATTTAGCTTGAGGCCATGACTTTGACACCAGGTGTCCGTCTCAGTAAGCCCCTTTTGGAGGATGTCCGTGTCAGCCGGAGAGTCAATTATGGCTCCCAGTTTGCAGTCATCTGCAAACTTGGTTAGCCATAGTCCTCCTGTGTTTGCCTGTACTTCTGAGAAATATATGCCAAACAGTAGGGGTCCCAGAACCGAGCCTTGCAGGACACCATTTGTGACTGGTTTAGAGTCGGACCTGGAGCCCGCTATTCTTACCGTGTGAGTTCTGTCTGTAAGTCAGTTGGCAACCCATCTTGTGACATAGGGATTTATGTTCAGGCTGGTGAGTTTTTCTATAATACCCGAGTGAGGAATGGTGTCGAACGCCTTGCCGAGATCAAGGTAGGCTGTATGAACCACCTTTCCCTTGTCTATGGCCTTGGTGACTATCTCAAAAAAGTCAACCAGGTTTAGTAGGCATGATCTGCCCTTAACAAAGCCGAACTGGGTCGGGTCAAGTGTTTGGAGGTTCCCAATGTCTTTGTTAATGAGTTCCATGATGATGCACTCCATAGCCTTGCAGACCAGGCTAGTAAGGCTTATGGGGCAATAGTTACCAGGGTCAATTGTGGCCACTCCTTTGTGGAGCGGAATAACCATTGCTGTGTGCCATTCTATGGGCAGATAGCCTATGGAGAGGCTGAGGTTGAACAACGTGTTTAAGTGGGGGGGTTAGTTCGTTCTGTAGTTCATGCAAGACACAGCCTGGGACACCATCTGGCTCCACTGATGCTGTGTTTTTGGCTTTTGAAAGGCCTGTTTTCACCTGTGCTTCTGTGATTTCTGGGACACTACACTTTTCCGGTATTGTTGTGGGCCCTTTTGAAGGTGAGAGGGAGGTGACATTTGCACTGAATCTATCTGCCAGGATGTTGGCAATATCAGTAGGTTCAGTATATTTTGTGCTATTTTGCACTAGCTCAGAGCATATCTGCAAGTTGCCACTTAGATTCATGACATAGCTAAAGAAGGCTTTGTGGTTATCTTTTGAATCCTTGGCTATTTTTCTTTCGAAGTTAGCCTTGGATAACTTTATGAGGGACCTTAGTTTCTTACTGGTACTAATCAGGGATGTCTTTCCTTCCTAGGATTTGCTTTTTTTCTGAACTAGTTTCCTCCTTCTGTTGTATAACCTGTTTATGGCAGGGGTCCACCAGACTGGTTTCCTTCTCTTAGGGGAGTGAGTCTTGGTCTTGTTAGGGATGGCACGATCCATGCATCCTTGTAGGTGCTCATAGAGTGCAATTGTAAAGGATTCTGCATCTTGGGCAGTGTTATCCTTTAGCGTGGGGGCTGTGAAACTTACCACCTCTGCCTTAAGTAAGGTGAAGTTTGCTTTAGAAAAGTTTTTCACTGTGGTTTCCATGGTTGGGATGGTGGTGGGGTGTGGACATTCAGGGTGATTAGTTTATGGTCTGATCTAACCAGTGACGGATTGACCTCCAGTACGGAACACCTGTCACCCATGTTGGTGATGACCAGGTCCAATATGTTGTGGCCTCTGGTAGGGGAGTTTACCAGCTGATCCAGGGCATTTGAGTTGATAAATTCCAGGAAGCACTGAGCCTGGGAGTTTGTACTGAAGTAGTTTTCCCAGTTAATGGTAGGGTAATTGAAATCACCCATTATCAGGGTGTTTGGTAGGACCTTCATGTTTCCAGTGTCTCCAGAAAGGCGGAATGGTGGTCCTGGGTCATGGAGGGTGATCTGTAGCAGGCCACAATTTGCATTGCAGATTTGCCCGATGTTAGTTGCGCATGGATGATCTCAGAGGTATCATGCTGCGCCACTAACCTGGAGGTGTGAGTATCCTTGATGAATATGGATACACCCCCTCCTTTTTATTTCGGTCCATGTTCTGTGGCCAAAATGTGTGGTATGAGTTGTAGCCCAGTAGTGCTGGAGTGCTCTCTGGAGCCTTGAACCAGGTTTCAGTTACTGCACAGATGTCGACATTCTCCATACTTAGGAGTGCTTCGAGCACATGCATTTTGAGATTTAAACTCCTGGGGTTGAGTAGCATAACCCTCATTTTTTTACTTGTGCTGTTTACGGTGGTGGGTTTGAATTTTGAGCCTTGTGTAAAAAAGGCACTATGGGGGCAGCAAGAGCCTTGGCCAGTATTCGAAAGCCAAGGGGTGACAGGTGCAAGCCATCTCTTGTGAAGCAACGTGGCTTGTTGAGCATGTCATCCCAGGCTGACAGACACTGGATCCCCTTTGAATGACACCAGAAGCTTAGCCAATTGTTGAAATTGATCATTTTTTCTTTATACTGAGGTATCATTCTTGGTGAGGGCAGGATGCTACTCAGGGTCAGGGTCTTACCCGCCTGGGCTACATGATCAGAGAGCTCTTCCATGTCCCTTTTCATGTAGTCCAGGGAGGTACGTCTCAGGTCATTCACACCAACATGAACAATGACAGAGTCATATTTGTACTTGTTCTGGAGTGACCTGAGTGCTTGTGTTATGTGGCGGATTCTGGCTCCAGATAGGCAGCTAACAGTAACCTTCTCCTTGTCCAGCCTAGTGAGTGGGGTGTCAGTGTGCCTGACTATTGAGTCACCTATTACTAGTGTGTTAGGTATGTTATTTCGTCTTAAGGGCTGTGATTGTGTGGCACATTGATTTTGTGTTTTATGTGTTGTCTGATTTTTGACGGGAGGTGCAGGTTTCGTGGGTGTCTGCTTTGGAGCTCTCTGATGCTTTTGCAGGTTTTTATTTAGAGCCTCCGAGTATGATTTTGTGTATTTATGTGTATCTTTTGCCAGTGCTGGTTTAGTAGGTCTATGTGAGGCTGGAGGTGTGGTGCAAGTGTAACCTTCTCCTCATGACTGTCTGTTCCAGTCTTGTACTCATGTATAGTTTACCATCTGCTAACCATGTGTGGACAGGTAAATTTGCAGATGATAGAAATGTTGGTTTGGTGGTCACTATCTGCATGATAAACTGTCCATGCACCAACAATTAGACAATAATTATCAGTGAATAACATTTGACAATAATTTCTTTAATACCAGGAAATATACCGTATTACTGCTTAACCATAACAGTGGAGACTCTCCCTGTTCTACTAATGATGAAATCCTTCCCATATGGACTTTAGCACGTGATTTGGCAGTGCTGGTCCACTATGTAAGTATGGGTTTGCAAATAATATAAACAATATTATTAGAAAGCAATTCTTGAATTAGAAAAGTTGGCCAGTGCACTGTAATTTCAAGAAGTACTTTTATGGTAACCTTGTATAAGACCACACACTAAATATATTAGTTTATTTTGTTTTTATAATTTCAGGAATTAGAAAATTGGGGGGAGGGGTATTCAAACATGTTTTACTAAGAAAATCTCATGTGTAAGAATGCTGACATGTAAAGACAGACTAAACAAGCTGTAGTTTTTTTTCTTTCATGTATAGACTCTTTAGAAAGGACATGAGAATGATGTACAGACATATTCATGAAAATGTTTTAAGTACAACTTTATGGATTACTTTCACTGTACCATCATTTTTACCAGAAACAAAATAGCTTATTGCTGGCATACAGTGATAAGTTCAACAGCTTGGTGAAAAGAAATTATTTTACAGTAAGAGCACCTTGCATATGGAATAAACATTTCCTAAGGTAGGGAAGATCTTCCTCAATTACTCACTTTAAACCTAGTTTACGTAGCTAGGTTACAAGTTTTTGATCCAAGGTTTTCTGGATGTTGCCGCCTTGGTAACCTCAACTGATGTTCTTAGATTGCAGTTAGCAAAATGAATAATTTTATGACTAGTTTAACATAACATATTTAAGCTATGAAAAAAAGGCAAGAAGATGAAACGGGAAGTAGAAACATGATACGGCTCTCTCATTTTAATATCCTGCTTAGCACTCACAAAGCTTTAAACGACTCCAATTCATCAGTAGTATATCCAATGGTATGCTATTTACAGAAATGCATATTATTTTTAAATGTTGACTTTTTCCTTCAAGCAGACCACAGAGTTACTTGTTGGTATATCTCAAGAACGCCACTGACAAAAAAGAAAGAGCTAGAAGAAAACAAATTGCTCTAGTTAAAATAAGCACTGTTAACCCAATTTAACAATACTGGTATATTATAATACAACAAATCAATACATATAATATGGGCTCTAAAGCAAGACATTTTTCTAACAAATCCCATTATGAAGTCCAAGTAGAACCAGCTTTCTCCAGTTTAAGAAAAGATGGATAAATGAACACAATCTCTAACAGGCTATGCTAGTGCTATACTGTAACTAAGCAATGAATGCATAGCAAGACCTGTGGCATTTAATCTCTGACCTTGAAAAAGAACTCAGACTGATCCAGACTGTATATCTGTCCATCTTGAAAGCAGGAATTATCATCTGAGTCTGAGATACGGAAGCCTGAATCTATTAAAGCCAGTGAACTGCACATTGAAAGAGCTGGGGATGCCACCAGAGTGTTGCCTATATGAACTTTGAATAAAACAGCTGCAGTAATGTCTTGCATCAGTTTTTCCCTAATACTGTAAGTAGTGTGACTCCAGAAGCTCAATAAATGATTGCACTTTGTAGAATTAACAGTTTATTTATTTCTCACATTTCTCATTTTCCTGTATTTAGTCCAGTCCATAGATTTGTTTGTTAGGAGTGTAGATGAAGTGATCCTTCTTGGGCCAAACCTCTTATATATACTGCAGTTGCTCGTATGTGATCAGTGCTCTACCTCAGTTAACAAATGTAAATAAATAAATTGTAAATAAATAAATTGTATTTATTTATTATTTATTTATTTTTATTTATACTTCAGTTAACAAATGTAAATAAATACATTTTAAATAAATACATTTTATTACTTGTTCGAGAAGACATCACTGAGGTTTGAATAAACTGAAACTTCACATTACCGCATTTCTACAGGGAATGCAGGCACTTGGCGAACATGGGAAAATGTGCCCTTTTCCCCACTGTAATGTAATCCTGGAGGTGTTATATTTAGTTAGGGGGGGTTGCCCCCCACATTGGGGGTGTGGGGGGGGTGCAGTCCCCCCACCTGGGTGGGGTTGACGTACTGTGGTGTGTTTTTACATTGAATGTTAGCCAAGTGCCTGCATCCCCTGTAAAAATACAGTAATTTAAAGCTTCAGTTTATTCAAACTTCAGTGATGTCATCTCGGTAAATAAAGTAAGTTTTGATTAAGCGTAATTTCAGTCTACTGAAGTAGATCCAAAATAAATACATTATACATATACATACGTATCAATTATATTTGTCATATAATCATATTTCATTTCAACAGTAGTCACATACCACCATGGGTTTATTTACAAGGGAGCAAAAGAAACGGACCCGGTACACTTGAAGCTGGTAAAATGATAGCAGACCACTTTAATGTATCCACACTGTTAAAACCAAAGTGACAACTCTTTAATCTTCATAAAAACTTCATAAAAACACGTAGAGGATTAGTGCTTTCATTTTCTTAAATGAAAACTTCCACACTCTCATGTTGGTTTTAACGGTGTGGGTACAATAAAGTGGTTTGCTATCATTTTACCCGCTCCAAGTGTATTGTGTCCATTTCTTTTGCTTCTTTTTTGTGGTTTGTAGCTTGTTTGTGGATCATTTATTTTTAAGGAAGTTGAACAAAAGTGTGCTTTTCTTGGCAAAACAGGTAGGAACAGAAAAATTAAAATTACATTACAGTTTAGATATACATTGTGGTACTTTGTAACTTAAGTGCCGTAATGCATTTATTACACTACCTTACCAAAATTATGTGAGCAGTTTCTTAATATAAAGCTTCATAAGCTTTTTTTTTTTTTTTTTTTTTATTAAGAATCTGCCCATACAATTCTACTGCATTCCTTACTGACATCAGTTGAGGGAAAGTGTGAAGTGCATTCATGGACAGGGACTCAGGCATGAGCTATGGTGCAGCAACTGAAGTCTATGGAATAATCCACATGCACTCCCTACATTGACATCAAAGAGGATAAAGTTCATTGAACTTTTTGGTGATGTCACACTGGAAGCAGTAACATTTTATGGAACATGTAATTTTAAAACAGACACATTTAGGAAGAAAATGTAGAGACTGCACTGGATGCATCACATGCATTGGTGCATTAAGGTATGTAAAACTGTAAAGGAACACTGTAAATGAAAAGTAGCCTTTATAACAGTACTTACAGCTCTTAGGAAAACTAGCAGATCACATGGCTTCATTTCCAGGCAGCATGGTCATAACAAGGAGCCTCTCAAACATGGCTCCCAAAATGCCCAAGGCTTTAATTTATGCAGGCAATAATGTCCGACAAGGTCTGTGTTATTGTGGAAATAATGCCTGCCAGGAGTGTTCTGAGGCCTGACGCCCCAGTGGAGGGCCTCTACATCCCTGGAAGGATGTTATTTCCACAATAACACACACCCTAGAGGGCATAATTGTGCTTACAGAATGGTCTGTCTGTAAAATTGTTGTGTTTACTCGTTTATTTTTTTTTTTACTATATATTTTTTAATATATATTTTGATGTAAAATACTTACTCCACCTAATGTTTCAAACTTGCTATAGTATATGTTAATGGTGTTGGAGGAAGCATTTTATATCCAAAATAAAATACTTAAAAAAATATCCAGGTATTTACTTTATTTTTTGGTCCCTTACTCCGGAAACATTTGGTTTGTTGCCAGTCATTGGAGATCGAAATTACTAAGTAATGACATACATTCAAGTCCCAGACTTTTATTTCCTTCCAAACATTCACTCTAACACAAATCCTTTTATTTAAGCAAGTTTGTAATTTTATAAGAGCAATAATTAAAATCTGTTCCTGTTTTTGAACATTTATTCCCCCTTTATTTTAGGCTTTATCCAGATTTCTTCATCTGAAAGGTACAAAGGTATGCAAACCTGTTTACTTCTGCTTTTATGCATGCATTTACTCACACACGCAGACAGAAACAGAAACACACACACACACACACACACACACACACACACACACACACACACACACACACACACACACACACACACACTTTTTTGTTTCATTTATTTTTTTTATAGTGGCTTTACAGCAAAAGCACTGCTTAGGGAATGTAAAAAAATAGCTTGATCGATCTCTCTCTCTCACTCTTATATACACATACACTTTCACACACAGGCTATTCTAGTTGAAAGAGATCTGATAAAACAAAAACAGATCAAATATGACAGTGTGAATTTGTGCTCAAACCTTTGTAATTCTTTAACGGTTTCTAGGTTTGAGGGTGTGTTAAAAGATCTCAATGAGAAAGTATTGAGTAAAACGGAAATCTTGATTGACAGAAAAATACGCAAATTACAGAGAGATCTTAGAGACTATGCTAATGAGACTGCGTTTTCCAATAAAAATCATCAGAAAATCATGGGCGGGTCTTTTGGCAAAAAAGTAATGAAGAAAAAACATGGTGTCTCGTTTGCCTCGTCGGAAGCGAATGAAGCTTTAGGAGAATGGTCGGATGAAAATATAGATTTTCCTTCACTTCCCCCAGCCCAAAGAAGTGAATATATGCACAAACATTTTCAAAATAGACCCAATACAAGTGAGAGAGGTCGGAAAAGGGGACAAACAGATACGACGTGGGGAAAACAACAACAACAGAATCAACAGGGGAAAAGAAAGAGATGATATTAATTTTTCTAAGACCGATAACATTAATTATGAGTTAGATGAACAATATGTTTTTAATCTAACTGGTTGCCATTTTTCTGACATCGAAATGTCAGTATTAAACTGTGGCATTAAGTTTGTTCTAACTGTTATATCTAATATGCATTCTTTTAAAATAGATGTTTTTAAATTAGTAAGGAAATTACATCTATTATGTTTCTTTTCAAAGTGTAAAGAGAGTAATGCAGAAGTAATGAATTCTTCTGAAATGAATATTTCTTTAAATGAAACAACATCTATGGAATTTTTTTTTCTTGTGATTCTTCCTTTGAAAATGATGAAATTATAAATGCATATTGTTTAATGCCGACTAAAAAAATTATTAGTAGAAGTAATTATATACCTCCTTTTACTAATGAAACAGTGAAATATTTTTCTAGTGTAGTAAATCATTCCATGCAAGATATTTTTAAACAAAAGAAAAGTGTTCCATTTAACTTGACTAAAAGTGAATGGGAAGCACTGAAAGTTATGAGAGATAGAAATGATATTATATTCAAGTCTTCAGATAAAGGTAATAAATTAGTCATAATGACTATAGATCAGTATTACAAGATGTGCATGGATAATTTAAACAATGATGAAGTATATAGAACAACTACATGGAAGGAATATGAAACAGCTTTGTTAGCTTATAATGAATTGATATATAAGGGATACAGGCTGGGGTACTTCACTAAGAAAGACATAGAGAAGAAACTTTCTATAGATAAATGCACGATGGCTAAATTTTATTGTCTTCCAAAGTTACATAAAAATAAATGTAACCCTCCAGGTCGTCCAATAGTGTCTGCAAGTAATTATTTTCTTCACAATATAGGAATTGTGTTACATGAACAACTGTTGCCTAAGGTTGTGAAGTTACCTTCCTATATTAGAGACACTTTTGACTTCCTGGAGAAAGTCAGCAAAATTCAGTGGAATGAAAAAAGGTATTCGATAGTATTACATGTTAAAAACTTATACACGAACATTACGCATGAATTAGGTGTTGAAGCTCTCAAGTTCCATCTGGGAGATACTCCATTAACTTATTATATAATTGATTTAGTACAGTTTTGTCTTAAAAATAATTATTTTGAATTTAATGATATTTTATATCAGCAAATAAAGGGAACTGCGATGGGAACAGTGTTTGCTCCAGTATATGCAAATTTATTTATGGGTTATTTTGAAATTGAATTTTTGTATAGGATGTGTTTTTTCAGAAATCATGTGGTAGAGTACTACCGCTACATAGATGATCTTATTTTTTTGTGTGAAGGTGGTAGTTTGAATGCACATAATTTCATTCAGGAATTAGATTATAATAATTTTGGTATAAGATTTGATGGAGTCCAGTGTGGAGAAAAAGTGACATTCCTGGACCTGAATTTAGAAGTAAAAAATAGTAAAGTGGTGACTTCAGTCCATTATAAATTTGAGGGAGTAAATAATTTTATATATGGGACTAGTTGTCATCCACCACATTTAATATCAGCACTTCCTTATAATGAATTATTGCGAATTTCAAGGTTGACTAGTGATATAAAACAAAAAGAAAGGGACATTGAGCAAATTTGTAATAAATTTATAAAAAGAGGTTATAGTATAGAAAGTGTAGAACAAGCTAAAAAGAATCTTAGTTTGAAAATTTCAACTAATAGGTTGGTTGAGTATAGAGGTAGACCAGATAAAAATATGAATGATGAGCAAGTAGAAAAAATATTTTTTGTGACAACGTATGGAATACATACAGAGGAATTGGTTAAAATAGTTATGTTTTATTGGAAATATTTGACCCAAGATCCCCTTTTGGGAGAATTATTACCTCAAAGACCTATATAAGCGTGGAAAAAGTATTAAGGATATGTTAGTTCATGCTAACTTTATTTTTCCAGTCACAAGATTGACTAAATGTATATTAAATTCTGGTTTTAAAGCATGTGGACATTGTAGTATATGTAGCCACACAGTTAGCTCTTTCGATAGAATAAATGGAAAGAAATTTGATGTGAATGGTAGTTTTAGTTGTATAACAGAAGGAATTGTTTATGTGCTTAAATGTGAGTGCAATTTATTTTATATAGGAGAATCTAAACAAAATCTTCGTGTTAGATTATTAGAACACTTGAGAAATATTAGAAATGAAAAAGTGGAAAGCCCACTTGGGCTTACATTTTAAAAAGTATCATAATAGTGATGGAAGTAAATTAATAGGCACAGTTTTGGAAAAAGTGAATTGTGAAAAAGGTGCATGTTTAAAAAACAAATTGCAATGGAAAGAAGCACTTTTTATTCTAAAATTTGATACTCTATACCCTAAGGGGTTAAATAGAGAGCTTAATTGGAAATGGTTGTTATAATTAATTGTTTTTTAATTGTTTAATTGTTTTATTAGTATTGTTTTTACTATATAAAAAGAAATGAGAATTGATATTGTTATACTCTGTTAAAGGCTTATGCCGAGGCGCTGGAGAAGTCTATTTTCAGTATTTCGAAAATAAATTCTTGGATTTACTGGTTGAGTCGTTCTTTGCATAAACACATGAACACACCTGCTTTTTTATTTCACCTTTTTCCTTTTCTCTTTTACACTCACTAAACATTAAAAGCACTGCTCAGTGAGCGTAAAATAATGGTGGCCATTATGTTTTTTTCAGTCCGAGCTCTACAGCAGCTTGATATGCTGCCATGAAGCAGCGGACTCATTTTTCAGTGGGCATTACTTGTACATTAACATCCTGCTGGAGAATATTTGTTCTCCAATCAGGGTGAGATCTACAGATTGACCATTCTTTAATTCCCTTTAACACCTTCACAGCACAAGTAGTAACAGTCCCATAGGTAGAGAAGACTCTCAACAGCTTCCTAAATAGGCAGGATCAACACCACAGGTACAACAGCCTTCATCCAACCTTCTTTTCAGATAGCAGTTCCATTCTGCTGAAGAAATATTTCAGTCCAAGATACTGGGCACCCCTTTCTAGAAATCCTCCTAGGGTTATAAGTTAATGCACATAGCAAACCCATTCAGCTCAGGCCTAAAATGCAGCTAGTTTTACCTTCACATGACATCCTTTTTCCTTCCTGTAAAGTTTGGATCTATTGTCAATGACCTATCCAGTAGTGTACAACATGGGGTCAGTTATATCTTTACATTCATTGCTCTACCTAGTGTTCAAAAGCTGCAAAACATCCACTATTTTACATGACCCCCCCCCCCCCATAGCGTAGAGCCATACAGATGGGTTGTGGGCCTGGGACAGCCAATCTGCATCCAGGCGATGTTGGCCTAGGCAGAGTATCATTTTTAAAATGAAATGGCTACAGTGACAAAGCCCACCTGACGAACTTGAAATTACTAGCTTTCTGCAAGTATACTCATTGAAGAGGTGCATAGTTTGTAAATAACATTCTCTGTCCATAAGAGAATACTTAATTCTCTGCCAAGAGCATTTACTTAAGGGTAGATTATGACCATTTAGTAGTTAAACACTCTGCTTTAATACTGAATACCTCCACTCAACTTTATTTAGTTTTCAACTAATGTAATAAATTATGTGTTCCTTCTGTTCAACAGCTTGTGCCAGTACTCCTCTTAAACCTACTTCAGTGGCATCTGTGAACACTGTACACTGCTTGGAGAAATCTGGGGCTACAAGACAACATGCTGTCCAGCTTCTTGAATGCATCATCTGTGCCTTCCATCCAGTTGATATTCAAGATGGCACTGTGCTTGGCTTGGCTAAATTAGTCAATGGGCTTGTTATAGTGGTTATGTTTGGTGCACATTTGTGGCAGTTGTTGGCCAACCCTAAAAAGGCCTTTACTTGCCTTTGGTGACAAGTATAGGCCAATTACATACAGTGTTTACCATTTCTCTCTGGGGTTTAACTATCCCCTTTCCTGTCATGTAGCTCAAACACCTTGCTTTAGCTATACTTAATTTACACTTGGCTAGATTAATTACTAATGAAAACCAAGTGGACAAGACCAAATGCGATAAACAGGAACAACAAACCAGGAACCAACAACTGAAAGAATACCTCCTTCAAAAAATGCACACTTTATTGACACAAAAAAACTCTGTAAGCGCTTTCGTTTAAACAATGTTAAACTTCCTCAGACCTGTGTCAATAAAGTGTGTATTTTTCGAAGGAGGGATTCTTTCAGTTGTTGGTTCCTAGATTCGTTACTAAATCAGCTTGTGTTAAGGAATCCAAAAAATCCTGGACCTTGACAAAGTGGCTTGGCCAGACTTCAGAAACAAATAACTACATCATCAAAGTAATCTGCTGCAGACCTGGTGTGTGTGTGTGTGTGTGTGTGTGTGTGTGTGTGTGTGTGTGTGTGTGTGTGTGTGTGTGTGTGTGTGTGTGTGGGGTCTAAGAATCCATACCATAAGCCTCTGAAACATTGCTGATGCATCATGATGGCCAAATGTCATCATCCTTTAATGAAAAAGGCCTTCATGTGTGGAGAAAGCTGTTGTCTCCTTAGAGGCAAGAATCAAATGGATTGCCACTTTGCCAGGGATGGTCTGCACCTCTGCCCACTAAGCTTTTGAATATTAGCTAAAACATTGTCCTTCCCCATAGTGCCTTTTTAGGCAATGCCAAACTGAAAGTACTTCCGACATAGCAAACCAAAACCAAGAAAATCTTGCTACTCAGTGATAGGACTCTAAACAAAAAACTTCATTTCCTACAAGGTCTACTCACCATAGAAACTGCTGACATCTGTGCAGTCACTGAGAGATGGTTTAAAGCCACAGAGAGCTATAATGCCTTCCACACATTTAGCCCAGCTACTACTTAGACAGAAACTAAAGGTGGAGGTGTCTCAATTAACATCAGAAATAAATATACCTCAAGGCTGGTCAAACAGCACAATGCACTTGAGCTTCTCCATATTCAAATCACCACAAGCAAACCACATACCACTTCCTTGCAAGCTATAGATTCCTCTCTATGACCCAAGAAACCCATAACATGTTTTAATCTTATTGGAAACACTCACCATCCAACCCAACACCAGACTCATCAGCAAATTTAATTACCCAACGATTAACTGGGAATCATATATGATACCAAACATGCAGGCAAAAGATTCCTGCATTTTATAAACACAAACTCCCTGGACCAGATTGTCAATACATCAACCAGGGGCACAAACCTTCTGGATCTGGTCCTCACTAATATGGGAGACATCTGCATATCCCCTACTGTAGTGTCTTCTACAGTAAGTTCAGACCACAGAATGGTCTCCGTTGAAGTAAGAATAAAACCTGCAACCCCAGCTAACCCTGGAATGTTCAGGAACTACTCTAAGGTTATCTTCTACAATTAAGTGATAATCTGGAAAATTTTCAAGCCCCCATAAACCCCGAGAATTCTGCTGCTTACACAGAACCATTCACAGATACCCTATACAAGCATGTTAATAGCTGCATACAGACAGCTGTACCCACCAGGAAGAAGTACAGAACTAACTAAAGAAAACAAGCCAACCTGGTGGAATCACATCATCAATAGGTTGTATAACAAAAGAAATAAATCATGGCAAAAATTATGAGGTGTAGCACCCAACAGGATAAAACAGATTAACAGTAGGCACTAATACAAGTACTTTTGTCTTCGGCCCAAAATTCTCTAATATGTGCATTTCTATTGCATTCTCTCTGTTGGGCTTCTTGTGCTATTCCATGTGTTTTCTGTCAATAGGCATCAGAGCTCTTAACCATTCCTGAAGTTCTGTGTAATATTTTAGCAGAGCCTTAAAGGGAATGTTTTCTTCTTTCCAGGTTTCCCTTAGTATGACTAACAAACTGTACTCATCCCTCATTAGACCCATTATAGAATACAACGCCCCGTTTGGTATGTACCTCTCAAGACATCTGCAACAACTGGAAAGACTGCAGAAATACCTCACTAAAAAAAATCACAGGCCTAAAGCAGATGCCCTATGCTGACCATCTAAAAAAACTCCAGCTATACTCTGTCACATATCGTCTACTCAGAGGCGATCTCTGCTTAACATACAAGGCCATGTCTAACCCAGAGCTGTTGGACATGCTACATTTAAAGAAATCCCAATCCCTCAGAGCCACATGCTCCAGGGATCTAAACCTTCTCATCACAATGAACAAAACATGCTGGTGGGATAAGTTCCTGACCCAGAGACTCCCCAGACTCTGGAATAGACTGCCCATACATGTCAAGCCTAACGCATCTTTGTCTCTCTTCAAAAGGAACCTTGACGATTGGATGGGAGATAGGAAATTCACGCTGGGTATCATGTCAGTTGCCCTGCTAGCCAGGGGTCCAGGGAAGTAAATATTGTGGGAAGAAATAGCCAGGGAATTGTTATGGCTAGGTTTGTGTAAGCCCTAGGGCCAATAGCCTAGTACCAACCTATGAACCTTGATGATGTCTGCTATACAATACCTCAAAAGGAGTAAATCCATTTGAGGTTTGGGGTACTTCTCCTACAGTGAAGAGAAGGTATTGAAATAGCTGGTCCCAGTTTTTCCCATCTTGTTCTATAGGTTTACAAAACATGGACTTCAAACTTTAGTTAAAGTGTTTTACCAGCTCATCTGTTAAGGGTAATATACTGAAGTTCTCAGTTATTTTACCTTAAGGAACTGGCATAGATTGCCTCAATTTGTTCTCTGACCACCATCAGGGAATTTAAAAACACCATTCCTTCCTGAGCATGAACCCCTCCCACTGTAGAAGACAAAAGCTGTCTCATATCCATCATTCTGCCCCTAGTCAGTTCCACTCAGGTGCTAAGTGAAACTCTGATATTTACCATAGTCAAGTTTCTAGCTCACTAGACCAAAGAGCCAACATGTTTGATTAAAATTAATAATAAGTGCATTTGGGGAAAACCACTGATGTGCTGTGAGGCAGTCCTGACTGAGGCATGCTGAAACGAGGAAAGGAAAGTGACTGACTCTATTAAATAGTATGCCACTCTGCAAAGAGTAGATCCTGTGTGAAAGGATGTATTATAAAGGAATTAATAAACACTACGGAAAAGGGGTATAATAATCTATTCTTGAGGGCTTCACTGTGTGTGTGCGTGTGTGTGTGCGTGCATGCGTGCGTGCATGTGTGTGTGTGTGTGTGTGTGTGTGTGTGTGTGTGTGTGTGTGTGTGTGTGTGTGTGTGTGTGTGTGTGTGTGGGGGGGGGGTAGTGAGGTAGCTCTGCATCCATTTTAGGATTAGGTGGTCTAACCCACAGAACAAAATTACTTTGATAAGATACTGATTTGAGACAAAGCCAAGTTAAGCCCCCTTCTCCCCCCCAAAAGTGGTATTGCTGGGGACTTTGCTTTTGAAAACAGAACTTGTCAGAGAAAACAAGACTGTTCTGCTATGACCCTTCTGGATACAGTAGACCAAATGTGTAAATGTGTTTTTTGTTGTTTATCTGCAGCTGATGTCAAGCTTTTGACAAATGAAGGGAGCACAGCCATGGATCCGAAATAATTTAACTCATTTATGCTTCAGAACTATAATCTGAAGTAATAAACTGTCATATACTAGGAAAACAGGTCTAGAGTATTTATCAAGAATGCTAATAGACTTCCGTAACTTGAAATCATAAAATAATAGACTTCCGTAGCTTGAAATCATAAAACCAAAACTAAAACCTCATGAACCCCAAACCATAACACTAAGCCCCAGTCTAGATATATATATATCTATATAGTTTGGGTATATATTGTGTTCTAAAAAGAATTATTCATTATAGTTGTAAGTATCCATGTATGTGGCTTAAAATGTATAAAATAGGTGGGGGGCTTTGCCCCCACCTCCCTTACTACAACTATAATGAATAACTATTTTTAGAACACAATATATATCCAAACTATGTGGGGGGCTGCACCACCCACACATCCCACATCCCCCCTTACTATATATACTAACTATAGGATCGCACAACAATGGGGAAAAGGGAATATACCTTTCAACAAAATGAGTTTCAGTGAGTGAGCTTTCAGTCAAGTGTGCTCTGTGAAATGAGTTTCAGTCTCGTGAGCTTTCAATCAAGTAAAGTAGAACCATATATATATATATATATATATATATATATATATTTATAAATATTTTATGTAAAATAGTTCCTTTCCCTACTGGTTCAGACTTTCTGTAGTAAATACAATTGTTGTTTGAGGAAGTATTTTACATCCAAAATATGAATTATGTAAGTATTTAATGTTTACACACACACACACACACACACACACACACACACACACACACACACACACACACACACACACACACACACACAGCACTTTAAATCAACTTTGTTGAGCGAACACATCCTCAGATGTATCTTTGTGAGCAAATGAATGAAGGAAAAAAAAAAGGAATGCAAGGCATTGCAACCCCCCCCCCCCCGCCCCCGCCCTTTACTGTCCTTGATTTTGCTAATTGCTGCAGTCCCTTGATTCTCTGGTAATTCACTGAGGATTAAAATCAGTCAATAATGCCAGACACTAAGGATTTAATACATCTCAATTTTGAATGAATTAGTGCTGACAGACTGCCTGCTGCAGTCAGTGCTGTATTGTGTGTGTGTGTGTGTGTGTGTGTGTGTGCGTGTGTCTGTCTCTCTCTCTGTCCACTCTCTCTCTCCACACACACACACACACACACACACACACACACACACACACACACACACACACACACACACACACACACAAACACACACACCACAGACTTTTCTTGTATTACTTTATTTTACCTTTTAGTTTTATGTTTGCTAAGTGCAAAATGCTGTTTAGTGAGTTAAAAAAATGGCAGCCATTTGATTTTTTACTGGTCGAACTGCATGGCAGCTTAATATGCTGCTGTGTACCTGCATGTTAACACTTTGTTGGAGAACTCCATTCTCCAATCAGGTTGGTGATGTACAGCTCGTCCATTCCCTAAAGTAGAATAAATATCAATTCAAAAGCAGCACATACCTTTTTTGTCCATATCAACTTAACGTTATACTTTGTATCCTGAATTTCACTAGTGAATGTGTTGCTTTCAGTAGCTCATATGGTTCTTTTTAACAATTTCCATTTACCTCAACATTACATTAATTTTTCAATTCTTGCCTTCTCTTAAGCCTTGCCCCCTACTCCTGAACATTATTCTGCATGCATTGTTCCCACAATTTCTATTTATTTCTATGAATTTGCTTCTTCCCTTTTCTAAAAATCCCATCTCCAGTTCATCTCTTTGGAAATATTCAGTACTTCGGTTACAGTTTGTTTTTCCCAAAAAGCAGGCTTTCAATTACTTTTCTGTTCCCCATTACTTCTCCAGTAGTTTTGCTATCCATCTGACCAAAAATCCTCTGTCATCTATGTAGGGAATAAAATATCTGTGCAAACATATCCATGTGAAAATCCCAAACCTTCTGGACTTTTGTATAGTTGGACACTTTATATATGTTTTCCCATTCTTACTCTGCAAACTGCCTTTTCAGTCTCTTTTCGAAACATTCCTAACTTCCTGTGATTGATTCTTGTAGTTATCATGCACTATTTTATATGCTCTACTAATTATTCATTTTTAAGAGCAGCTTCTGTTCTACATTGAAATGAAAATTCTACCAGAGCTTTTTATTTACTTAGCTGTTCCCTTTTCTTTGTCTATACTCTGTTCCCTGGAACAGAAGCAGTCTGTAATCTACAGCCCCAACTTCTGCTTAGCCTCATCCCACTCTGTTATCTTTCATCAGGAGTGGCCTTAGGTCAACTGGTGCCCTAGGCAAAAAAGGCTCCACAGCACCTCCCCCCAGCACCACCAGGTGCCCCCATCCTGGTCTACCTACACCAAATAAATACTGGAAAAGTGCCCCCTGCTAGAGCAGTGCCCTAGGCGGCTGCCTAGTTGGCCTATGCCTAAAGCCAACTATGCCTTTCATTCCTTAGTTATTTTAGCCCAATACCTTGGTTCCTTTGCTAACTGCGGTGGTGGTGCTGCGGTAGTGTTGTCGCCTCACAGTAAGACATTGTCCTGTTCGATTCTCTACTAGAGCGTCTTCTTTATGGAGACATGCGTGAATGGGCATACCTTCGTTGAAGGTTGTGCTTCAGGGCTGGCAACTTGGCATGTAAAAACTACTGCCAATCATTAGCAGACTGAAGTTCCACTGTGGTTACCCCTAACTGGAAAAAGCTGAAAGACACAACAACAACAACAACAACAGCAACAACAACCTTGGTTCCTTTGCTAATTTCCTCCAGTACATTCCAGCTCCCTCTTGTCTATTGTCTGTCCCATTTGCTGTCATTCCTATTGGCAAAACCTCCTTTCTGCTACTTTACACGTTCTTCTTATGGACTTCCATCCAACATCCTACTCCCTCTTATTTTTTTCATTCCCCTGTTTCATCATCATCATCATCCCTTTTCACTTTGATTTGTAACGTTTTGCTTGAGTTATGTATATGAGGTTTAACTGTATAGCTTTAAAGTATTCCTTTAAGTCAGTGATGGCGAACCTATGACATGCATGTCAAAGGTGACACGCCACAATGTTTTGGGTGACATGCCAGCATTCGCCAATACCAGAATTACGAAAGAAACAGAAGGAACAAAAATATAAGAAGTATGAGACCCTGCACCACCCAGAGATTAAAATGGATTCTCACTATCCATATCAGCACATCATCTGTCATCACGGCAGCCGCACAGTTCATTTGACTTTTAACTGCTGCACTACAAGCTCATTTTCAAGGCGCAGGCACAATATCTTCAGCTGCAGTCTCCCACTGAGCGCATTTGTCTGAAATCAGTTTTTGCGTTCTTTGCTTGTGTGAAGTGCATTGAATTATTTGTGCCAGGAGCCAGTTCAACAACACTGCTGCAGAGGTAAGAGAGTTATTAACCTCAAAGACTATTTCGGTATACTTTCCTGACAGAGTCTGCAATGGGCAGTGCTGACATTGTTTTCTCTTCGTGGTTACACCTGCATAGGGCAAGTAGTCTGGATTTCTAGGAGTTTGCTGTTTTACATTACTCTCAGCTGTCCCACTTAATCCCTCCTAAAACTGGTGACTTTTTACATTAATAACAATAATTAAGATTTATAGACTTATTTTACTTCAGAAAATGTATATTAATTCACGTTCATTTTATTCTGTTTACGTTTGAGGGGGGGGGGGGTGACACACCAGCAGAGTCAAGTTAGGGCATTTTCCAAATTTTTGACACACCAAGCCCAAAAGGTTCACCATCACTGCTTTAGGTTATCCTTAACTGCCTTGTTCTATGTGAAGATTCAGCTTGCCCTACTTAACTCTTGCTCTCTTCCCCTCCCAGATAAATTCCTTCAATACTTTATTAACTTTTGCAACTTCTCTTCTGTTTGATAAAGATACAGCTGACCTGTATATAAACCAAAGGGAATGTCTTACTCTCTGCATCCATATTCATATGCAAGAGCTTTTAATTTCTCAGTGTTTGTTCTTATCGTTTGTTTAGTTTCTTCTCACATATCCTTAGCTACCATAAATTAATTATTTTTAATCTACACAGCTAAATACTTCATCTTGTCATGTCTCCTTAAGTATGAATATTGCTAAAGAAGAAAGGAGCCACTTTTGAGATTTTAAGTATTTTTCTTCAGATTATTTGCTAAGTTTTTCTGCATAGCCGCCTACTTTGAGCATTTTCTGGCTTGTTAAACTTGATTTCTGCATTGGTAACTGTATTTAGAACACAACCTAGAGCTGTTTACTGAATTTCCTGTTTGCACTTATTTTTAAAATCGTTTTTTTCTTAAAACTTGCATTTTATCTGTCTCTGGCCTAGCACTCAAGTGTGGGGTCATTTACTGCACTGTTATAACTTGTTGATACTTGTGAACTTCTGCTATCTTTAAAAAAAAACAAAAAATCTTGCTTTTTTCCCACTTTTCTGAGATTTAAAAAAGTTCAGTTACAGGCTTGCTGTTCTGAACTGTTTGTAAGTTTCTTGGAGGCCATTTTTTGCTTGGGCTAAAGGGAAGTCTCTCTGTTCATCAGTGGCAGTGATAAACATTGAGCAGCCTGCCTGCCCCTGTGGGAGTGGTTACTGCCTTGAAACTGTAGTTTTATTGGCCATTTTGGGTCAATTCCAAACTCCTTGATCTCCCTCTCTTAAAACCCTCTTTTGCGTGGTTTTGCGTGTTTTTGTGCATAGCACAACAACGGGCAGCGCCGCCTAATTGGGTTTAAACTATTCCTGGCTCCACGAAGTCTGCTCTTCACTTTTTCCCTTAGAACTGCTCTATCTCTCAAATTAAACACCATATTCTCATTCTAAGGTTCTTCACTGGTCCAAATAAGTAATCTTACATGTTAGCACTATTAAACCATAAGCACTACTTACTCTTATACTCTCTACGATTACCTTGACCCCTATTGGTCCATCTTAATTCAGTTTCCCTATATTACTCAAGCATGTCCAAAGGTCAGTCAATGGTTTCCTCTCCAGTCCATCTGGTGAATCTGGGAATTTTGAGGCAATGTTGCAACTGTCTCATGTACACGGACAACCCTCTCCTCCTCCAAACAGGTTCAAATATATGTGAGAGATGCAACCATATAGCCAAACTGGAGGCTGAGCTCTCTCATCTCAAAACTGGTGAAACCAGTCAGGAGGAGAAGGTAACCTCACACAACACATTTCCAGTATCACATAGTCCCACCACATCAGCGAACCAAACACATAAATACACAAAAACATACTCAGAGGCTCTAAATAAAAATCTACCTAAGCAACAGAGACCTCCAAAGCAGACATCCAAGCAAACGCTACCCCAAAACAAAACACGCACAACACATAGCCCACAAAGTCAGTGTGCCAAGCAGCCACAGCCCTTAAGGCTGAATAACACACCTGATACTCTTGTAATAGGTGACTCTATTGTCAGACACACTGATGTCCCGCTCACCAGGCTGAACAAAGAGAAGGTCACAGTCATCTGCCTGTCGGGCGCTAGGATCCGCCACATAACGCAAGCACTCAGGTCACTCCAAAGCAAATACAAATATGACTCAGTCATCGTACATGCTGGTGTGAATGACCTGAGACGTACCTCCCTGGACTACATGAAAAGAGACATAGAGGAGCTCTCTGATCATGTAGCCCAGGCCGGTATGACCCTGACCTTGAGCAGCATCTTACCCTCACCTAGAATGATGCCACAGTACAAAGACAAAATGATCGATTTTAACAATTGGCTAAAATTTTGATGTCATTCAAAGGGGATCCAGTGTCTGTCAGCCTGGGATGACATGCTCGACAAGCCACGTTGCTTCGCTAGGGATGGCTTGCACCTGTCACCACTGGGCTTTCGGATATTGGCAAAGGCTCTTGCCACCCCCATAGTGCCTTTTTTAGGCAAGGCTCAAAAGTCAAACCCACCTCCATAGACAGCACAAGGAACAAGAAACTAAGGGTAATGCTGCTAAACGCCAGAATTCTTAACCTCAAGATGCATGCACTCAAAGCTCTCCTCAGTATGGAGAACATCGATATCTGTGCAGTGACAGAAACCTGGTTCAAGGCTCCAGAGAGCACCCCAGCACTACCAGGTTATACCTCATATCATGCTTTTCGGCCCCAAAACCCGGACCGACCACAAAAGGAGGGGGAGTTTCCATATTTATCAAGGATATCCACACCTCCAGGTTAGTGGCATTGCATGAAGTTTCGGAGATCATCCATGTGCAACTAACAGTGGGCAAGACTGCTTTTCAGTTTATAGCATCCTACAGACCACCCTCTCAAAGTCAGGAATCCCACTCAGCTTTCCTGAAAACATTGGAGAACATGAAGATCTCTCCGAACACCATTATAATGGGTGACTTCAACTACCCAAACATAGACTGGGAGCACTACTCAAGCCCCAGCACCTTAGCCCAAAGGTTCCTGGAAATTATAAACTCAAATGCTATGGAACAACTAGTCACCACTCCCACAAGAGGGGATAACATACTAGACCTGATCATTACTAACATGGGTACTCTATGCTCCATACCAGAAGTATATCCCTCATTGGTAAGATCAGACCATAAATTAATTTCACTGGATATCCACATCCCGACCCCACCCCCAACCCCAAAAAAAACACAGTGAAAAACTTCTCAAAAACAAACTTCTCACTTCTCAAAACAAAACCAAGACCCAATCATCCAAAGGCAGGAGTCCAGTCTGGTGGACCCCAGCCATAAATAAACTGTACAACAGAAGGAGGAAGCTACTACATGACAGAGCAAAATCCCTAATAGGGAAGACAGCTCTGATCAGTACTAGCAAAAAATTACGATCCCTCATAAAATCCTCCAAGGCCAGCTTCGAGAGAAAAATTGCACAGGACACTAAAGACAATCATAAGGCTTTTTTCAGTTATGTTAGGAACCTGGGATGCAACTCCAAGACTTGTTCTGAGTTGATTCTAAACGACAAAAAATACACTGAACCCACAGACATCGCCAATATCCTGGCAGACAGGTTCAGTGCAAACTTCTCCATCCCCCCCCCCAAAAGAGCAAGTATCTATCCCGGCAGAGGGCTGCCTCCCAAACATCTCTGATGCTTAGGTGAAGGCTGCCCTCTCCAAAGCAAAAAAACACTGCTTCCATGGGAACAGATGGCGTCCCGGGTTGCGTCCTACATGAAGTCCAAGAAGAACTAACCCCTCAAATAAAACAGCTGTACAATCTCAGCCTCACTACAGGATATGTGCCCACAGAATGGTGTACAGCAACAGTGGTCCCACTCCACAAAGGTGGAGCCTCTACGGACCCTGGAAACTATCGCCCCATAAGCCTGACTAGCCTAGTCTGCAAGGCTATGGAGAGGATCATCATGGAGCTCATAAACAAAGACATTGGGGACCTACAGACACTAGATCCTACCCAATTTGGCTTCGTCAAGGGCAGATCCTGCCTTTTGAACATGGTTGACTTCTTTGAAACAGTCACCAAAGCCATAGATGAAGGGAAGGTAGTCCACACAGCCTATCTGGACCTAGCAAAGGCATTTGACACAATACCCCACTCGGGCATCATAGATAAGCTATCCAGCTTAAATATAAACCCCTATGTCACAAGATGGGTCACAAACTGGCTCAAAGACAGAACCCACAGAGTGAGAGTTGCTGGAGCCATGTCAGACTCGAAACTGGTCACAAGTGGCATCTCACAAGGTTCTGTCGTGGGACCGCTCTTGTTCGGTATATACTTTTCCAAGGTACAGGCCAATGTGGGAGGACTATGGCTCACCAAGTTCGCAGATGATTGCAAACTGGGTGCCATAATCGACTCTCCAGCTGACACAAACATCCTTCAAAAAGGTCTCACAGAGATGGATAACTGGTGCCAGAGCCATGGTCTAAAGCTAAATGCCAAAAAGTGTATAGTCATACCCTTTGGCAAAAACAATGTGCCCACAAATTACCACATAGGCGGTAACCCATTAAGTACAGAGAAAGTAATTAGGGATTTGGGGATCCAAGTTGATAGCAATCTCTCCTTTGACAACCACATTGCCAAAGTGGTTAGAAAGACCTTCTACATAGCCCACCTCATCATGAAAGGATTCACATCTAGATCAAGAGAGGTAATCGTGCCCCTTTATTCATCCCTCATCAGGCCTATCATAGAATATAATGCCCCTTTTGGGATGTACCTTACCCGACACTTGCAGCAATTAGAAAGACCCCAATAGTACCTCACCAAGAGGATCAAGGGACTCAAGCAGATGTCATATGCTGCTCGGTTAAAAAAACCCCAGCTCTACTCAGTTGCATACCGCCTACTTCGAGGCAATCTATGCCTGACATATAAAGCTATGTCCAATCCAGAATTAATGGACATGCTCCACCTCAGTAAATCTAAATCCCTTAGAGCCACACGCTCGAGAGACTTGAACCTCAGCACAGAAATAAATAGAACTTGCTGGAGGGACAGATTCATAACCCAGAGGCTCCCTTCGCTCTGGAATAGAATTCCAATTCATGTTAGGCAGAGCACCTCACTGAATCTCTTCAAGAAGAATCTTGATGAGTGGATGGGGGATCGTAGGTTTGTCCCGGGGATTACTTCCGTGTCACTATTAGACAGAGGCACAGTAAACTAAACCTTAAAAGGGGCACAGTATACTCAAATCAAGGGGTGGCGTAAGCCAAACAAAATCGGGCTTGGCTTGTAATTGCCCCAGGGCAGATAGTCTAGTATGAACCTATCAACCTATGAACCTATGTGTGATTACTGCTATAGCCTCTGTTTTACCTTCATTTATTTTATATACAGGAAATACATGAAACTGTCACAGAATATTCCGAAACACCAAAATGTCCTTTTCTGGATTTATTAAGTACAAAGTAATATCATCTGGAAATAAAGTTAACTTTTCCTGCGTAACACACCAGTTATTTCCCAGAATTTGTGAATCCCTTATTTTATTTGCCAGTAACTCTAAATATAAAACAGATAACAGTGGGGGGAAGAGGACATCCCTACCTGGTTCCTCTGTTCAAACATGCTTTCTCTGATCCTTCATATAACCTCCTTATTAACCTTATTTTTCTGTCAGGGAACAAAAACGCTTGTAAAATCACAGATAATCCTTTCTCTGTAGCAAGACCCACCACCAATGGTGATGTTTTCTTACACTCTGCTTCCCTGTAAAAAATACAACTGTATGAAAACATGGATTTAAAGGCTGCAAACCTAGAGACTTATTTTGTGTTTAATGAAACAGAAGAAAAAGCCTCCTGTAGATATCAACAGTTTGGAAATGATTCTTAATAATGCTTAAGGTGTTAACCTCATAGACATAAGGTACAGGGTTTGATTCTTGTATTTGGGATGGGAAATTTGGCTAGGTTTGAAATGGCCCACAAGACAGATAACGTAATATGAACCCGTGTAGAATGTAAATCAAGAAACTAACTCTGGGTTTAATGAAGAAGCAAGCCGTGTATTCCATTATGTGTATTCATCAAATAATAATGCAGATATTAGGACTTCGAAGTCTACCCCACTAAATAGTAATATAGAAAACAATTCTGTAATGTGGAGTGTTTCTCAACAAAGTGAAATGTGGAACAAGAATCTAGTAACACAGAAGATGTTTTAATGAACTGTAAAGTAAAGCAATAGTTTTGCACAGAGGTGACTATATCAAATGGTCATTGAGCCAATATGAAGACCACTGAGTTCTACCAGTAATGGTATTTACTGTTGATGAAGTGAAATTGTTTGAGAATATGCCCAAATATAGCAGCATTGTAAAATACCATATACAGACATGAGACTTCTGATATGACATCGTCTACAAATGTGTCTATGGTAAATTTAAAAAAATGGTATTACACAAATGCTGCCAAACAGCAAAGTGGTATAGTGGGAACTCCCCACACGGTCAGTGATGATACCTAAGTAAGTTCTGATGTTAGTGAAAAATCAAATGAAACATTTCACAATAATAATGCATTTTCAGTTTTTTTGAAATAAGAATAAGTGGTAAAATTAAAGCAAACACACTGTGCAGAAATTTTAGTTTCTGAAATCCTCAGTGATTCAACAAAAACAAGGCATACTGGGACTAAACGATGAAAAGTCAGTGTGGCTCTTCAAGCAAAAAAAAACTGCAGAGAACATATCTGAGGTTGAGAAAATGTGAAAAATAGACCTTTCTGTTTTATGATGCAAAGTGTCATACAACATAATAAGTCCAAATTTAAAGGCTGGGTACAACAAATAGCAAAAGTGCTTATCAAATTACCAAGAATCAACTCCAGAAAGCAAAAGTAGACTTTGTCGTGAAAATGTAGCATAGGAAGTTACTCCAAGTTCAGAACATCTGTAGGTACTGTGAGATATTCACAGACATCTACAAGTGCAGACTTTTGAATGACTGCAAAATGGAGATAGAATGAAATAGACAATTATATGTGGCCATAGCTAAAGGAAAGAGTCTAAGAACACCATCATATTGGGTGACTTCAACTACCCAAACATAGACTGGGAACATTACTCAAGCCCCAATACCCTAGCCCAAAGGTTCCTGGAGTTCATAAACTCGAATGCTATGGAACAACTTGTCACCATTCCCACAAGAGGTGAGATCAGACCATAAACTAATCTCACTGGAGATCCACATCCCGCCCCCACCCCCAACAAAAAAGACCTCAGTGAAGAACTTCTCAAAAGCCAACTTCACACTTCTTAAGACTGGTGTGGTATCCTTCAAGGCCCCTGAGCCATTGGAAACCACAACCCTCGCTGCTGAATCCCTTACAAATGCTTTCTACGAGCACCTCCAGGATTGCATGGATCAAGCAATCCCAAATAAAATCAAGACCCTTTCCACCAAAGGCAAGCGCCCGATCTGGTGGACCCCAGCCATAAACAAACTTTACATCAAGAGGAGAAAGCTACTACAAGATAGAGCAAAATCCCTAAAAGGGAAGACATCTCTGATCAATACTAGTAAAAAACTACGATCACTCATAAAATCATCCAAGGCCAACTTTGAGAGAAAAATCGTCAAGGACTCAAAAGACAATCATAAGGCCTTCTTTAGCTATGTTAGAAATCTGGGTGGAAACTCCCAGATATGCTCAGAATTAGTCCAAAATGATACAAAAATCACTGAACCCACAGACATTGCAAACATACTGGCAGACAGGTTCAGTGAAAATTTCTCCCCTCCCTCCCCCCCAAAAGGAGAAATATCTATCCCAGCAGAGTGTAGCCTTCCAATCATCTCAAATGCCCAGGTGAGAGCTGCTTTCTCTAAAGCTAAAAACACAGCATCAATGGGACTGGATGGTGTCCCCGGCTGTGTGCTACACGAACTCAATGAGGAACTAAACCCACACATAAGGCTGCTGTTTAATCTTAGCCTTACCACAGGATACGTACCCAAAGAGTGGCGTATGGCAACTGTGGTCCCACTCCACAAAGGCGGTGCTTCTACGGACCCTGGTAATTACCGCTCCATAAGCTTAACAAGCCTGGTCTGCAAAGCTATGGAGAGGATCATAATGGAACTCATAAATAAAGACATAGGGGACCTACAGACATTGGATCCTACCCAATTCGGCTTTGTCAAGGGCAGATCATGCCTCTTGAACTTGGTCGACTTTTTGAAACAGTCACCAAGGCCATTGATGAGGGTAAGGCAGTTCACACAGCCTACCTTGACCTTGCAAAAGCTTTCGACACAATACCCCACTCGGGTATCATAGAAAAGCTCACCAGCTTAAATGTAAACCCATATGTCACAAGATGGGTTGCAAACTGGCTCAAGGACAGAACCCACAGGGTTAGAGTTGCTGGTGCCATGTCAGACTCCAAGCCGGTCACAAGCGGTGTCCCACAGGGCTCAGTCCTGGGCCCCCTCTTGTTTGGCATCTACTTTTCAGAAGTGCAGGCAAACATAGGAGGATTGTGTTTGACAAAGTTTGCAGATGACTGCAAACTGGGCGCCATAGTTGAAAATCCATCAGACACAGATATCCTTCAGAGAGGTCTCTTAGAAATGGATAACTGGTGCCAGAGCCATGGCCTTAAGCTAAACGCCAAAAAATGTATAGTCATACCCTTTGGTAAAAACAAGGTAACCCCAAGTTACCACATAGGTGGCAATCCATTAAGCACAGAAGAGGTTATCAGGGACCTGGGGACCCAAGTTGACAGTAACCTTTCTTTTGACACTCACATTGCCAAAGTGGTTAGGAGGACCTTCTACATTGCCCACCTGATTATGAAGGGATTCACATCCAGATCAAGGGAGGTCATTGTTCCCCTGTACTCTTCACTTATCAGACCAATGATTGAGTACAATGCCCCATTCGGAATGTATCTTACCCGACACCTGCAGCAATTGGAAAGACCCCAAAAGTTCCTCACCAAAAGGATAAAGGGGCTCAAAAATATGCCATATGCTGCCCGACTGAAGAAACTCCAGCTCTATTCAGTCGCATACCGTCTGCTCAGAGGTCACCTGTGCCTGACATACAAGGCCATGTCCAACCCGGAATTAAAGGACATGCTCCACCTCAAAAAATCCAAATCCACCAGAGCCACAAGAGCAAGAGACTTAAACCTCAACATGGATATAAATAGGACATGCTGGAGGGACAGATTCATCACCCAGAGACTCCCTATGCTGTGGAACAGAATCCCAGTCCATGTGAGACAGAGCACCTCGTTGGCTCTGTTCAAGAGGAATCTTGACCAGTGGATGGGAGATCGTAGGTTTACCCCAGGGATCATCTCTGTATCACTGCTGGACAGAGGCACGGCAAACTAATGGGTATAGTATTCTTCAACCTAAGGGGTGGTGAAAGCCACACAACTCTGGCTAGGCTTATAAATGCCCTAGGGCAGATAGCCTAGTATGAACCTATGAACCTATGAACCTATGAACAGGTGCATTTTCTGGTACAGGCTGTACATGTGAGAATGTGATTCAGAAAAATAATCTACATTTCTTTCCATGGAAAAAACAAATAAGTTAAAAACAGAGAAGATGCCCTTTCATAGGTTCACAGGTACTTGCTAGGCTACTGATCTGTGAGGATCATAAGAAGCCTAACCTTGTATTCCCATGGTACTTTTCAGCTCTGATATTTTGCATCCAAATAACCCAGAGCCTGGTAGAACAAGGCTATGTTGGGACATTTACTTGTTGCCCCATCCATACATCCAAATTATGTCTGAGGAGAGTAAGAGAAGTACTTTGCTTTATGAGGAGTGGAAGATAGCTCCATAGAAGAGGGATTTTCTGTGATGCATACCTATAACGTACCTATTCCTCTGTGTCCTATTTATCTTGCAGAAGAGATTGATATCCCTTGAGCAGGTGTTTGTGTTACCACAGGCCTTACAAATGTGACTAGGTCTGACAAGACAGGCTTTGTTGAGGCTGCATACGAGAGACACAGATTGCCTCTTAGTAGCTGATTAGAGGGACAAGGCTTTGAGACAGTCTGCATAGTTTTTGTGATTTAGGCCCTTGTTTATTTTTTAGTGAAAAAACATTGTGGTTTCTCCAGTTATGACAAGTGCTTGGCCAGGTAAATGCCAAACGGTATATTGTAATCAATGAGTGGCCTGATGAGATCCAAGTACAGTGGAATGAGAACATCCCTGGACATGCACTTCCTACTTTTAGATATAAGCTGTGCAATGAAAAAGGACTTCCTTATGATAGTGAATGCATGGTGATATAGGTTCCCTGATCCCTGATTATGGCATCAACTTTCAGGGGGATGTTGTGAATATGATAGTTACAAGGACACTCATGCTTGCCAACAGATATGAGTATCATCATCATCATCATCATCCCCTTTTTCCCATTTACATGGGGTCGGGGTATTGTATTAACTGTCGCCAACTCTCTCGATTCAGTGCCACTCTCCTGCCTTCTTCAACACTCATGCCTGACTGTCGCAGATCTTCTTTCACACAATCCATCCACCTCTTTGCTGGACGCCCTCACTTCCTCTTACCTTCTTCCTGTCTGTCCCAAATCTCCCTCACCAGATTGTCTTCTGCTTTTCTACACATGTGCCCATACCATTGTAATCTGTTTTCTTTGATCTTTTCTGCAATTGGAGCTACTTTGGCTTCTGCTCTTATGTCCTCATTTCTTCGCCTGTCCCGCAGTGTGCATCCTACCACCTTTCTCAGGCACTTCATTTCCATCACCTCTAGCTTCTTCAACTGTTCTGCCTTTACTGCCCAGGTTTCTGTACCATACAGTAGTACTGGTTGCACTACTGTCTTGTACACCTTACTTTTCAGGTTCTTTGGCATTCTTCTGTCATATACTACACCTGATACTCTATGCCAGTTGGCTGCAGCCCCTCTGATTCTAGCTTTGATCTCTTCATTCAGACTACCCTTCTCCTCAACCACCCCTCCCAGATACTTGAAGCTGTTTACCTGTTCCACTATCTTCCCGTCTATCTCTATTCTCAGCTTCTTCTGATTTCCCCAATCTGCTGCCATTACCACTGTCTTATCTGTGATTAGTTTCATCCCATGTGCCTTCAGATTTGCATTCCATTCTCCTATCCTTTGCTGAAGTTCTAGATCAGAGTCTGCCTGTACTGCCACATCGTCTGCATACAGCAGCTTTGTTGCTCTGACCAATCCAACCTGTTTGCTGATGTAGTCCATTACCAGTATGAACAGCAGTGGGCTCAGAGCTGAACCCTGGTGTACACCCACTCCCACTGGGAACCCCTCAGTGAGGCCAAACACTGTTCGTACTTGAGTCACTGGGTCCTTGTACATAGCCTGTACTAATTCTACCAATGTTTCTGGGACTTCAAACCACCACAGTACTGCCCAGATCAGCTTTCTTGGGACCTTGTCATATGCTTTCTCCAAGTCTAGGAAAGCCCAGTTTGACTCTCTCCTCTTCTCTAGTTTCTTCTCAAGTACCTGTCTCAATGCAAACATCGGGTCAATTGTGCTGCATCCTGATCTGAATCCGAACTGTTCATCTCCCATCTTACATTCTACTATTCTGCGTATCCGTTTATCAATCACCCTCTCCAGAACTTTCATGCAATGTGCTAGGAGTTTGATGCCTCTGTACTGTCCACAGTTGTGGATGTCCCCTTTGTTCTTGTACACTGGCATGAATATTCTTATTCTCCAGTCATCTGGAATACGCCTTTCTCTCCACACTGCAATTAGTACCCTCAGGAGCCATTTCTCCCCTAGCTCACCCAGCATCTTTATCATATCTGCTGTGACCTCATCTGAGCCTGCTGCTTTCCCTGACTTCATTTTCCTTAGTGCTGCTCTTACTTCTTCTAAGCTGGGCTCCTCTTCTACTCTCATTGTAGGCTGTTTCTGGGGCAGTACCGCTTCTGTGGGGTTTTCTTCATTCAGAAGCTGCTGGAAATACTCCTTCCATCTGCCTTTGATGTCCTGTGGGCTGGTAAGCAGGTTGTTGCTGGAATCCCTTATGAAGGGTGTCTGACTATCTTCTTTATATTTCTGTCTTTGCCTTGCAACCTGGTATAGTTTCTTTGTGCCTCTTACTGAGTCACTTTCCAGAAGCTGATAGAGTGCCTCTGATGCCCTATTCTTTGCTATTGCAACTTCTTTCTTAGTTTATTTGTTAGCCAACCAGTAGTCCTTCGTAGCTTGGTCAGTCTTTTCAATCTCCCACTTCTTCCTGCACTCCTTCTTTCTTTTGATTACTTCCTGCACTTCTGCATTCCACCACCAGCTTTCTTTATGTACCTTATTTCCATACCTGGCTCGGCCACATATCTTTTCTGTAGTCCTAACACATGCTGTTTTTAGGCACTGCCACTCTTCTTCAACTCCACCTATTTCCTCCTCTTCTTGGGGTGCTAGAGCCCTGAATAATTCCTTGAACTGCTTGTTCTTTCTCTTCAGTCAACTTCCAGGTCTTCAGCCTGGTCTCTGTTGACCTTAGAGCCTTCTCTGACCACTGCTTGCAGCTGATTGTGGCAACTACTGGTTTATGCTGTGAACCGACTGTTTCACTGGGGATGACTTTGCAATCATAGATTCTACCCCAGTGCCTTTTCCTTACTAGGAGGAAGTCTACCTGAGTTGCATGTTGGCTACTCTTGTATGTGATCATGTGACTGTCTCTCTTTCTGAACCATGTGTTGGCTACTATCAAGCCATTTGCCAGACAGGATATGAGTATATCTTATGGAATTTTTTTTCAGTCCATAGTTTTCACACAAGTAGTTTGGGAAAAGCCCTCTTAGAAAATGTTGGTGTTCTCTGGGGAGTTTAAGATGGACACAAACCCTTAACATTTGCTTTGACCTCCAAGACATAAATGCCAAAGAGGAACAGGTTCATAGGTATATACTAGGTTAATGACCACAAAGACCTTTATAAGCCTAGCTGTTCAACTCTACCAAATCGTGTCCCTATGTATCATGGGTATTTTTGGGAGGGAGTATGTTACTAAGGAAGTTTCTAGAGGTTATGTGGGGGAGGGGCATGTTCGTTTGGGTTAATAGTAATACCCATTTGTTAACCAGGTAGGTTCACTGGACATACAGTCCCTTTTCTGGGGATTTTCAGGAGTAATGTATGCTCAAGTGACTTGCTCAAGGTCACATAACAGACAAATGAGGGCTGAAGGACTCAAACACTGCACTACAGGAACTACAGCCCACAGCCTTAACCCTCTGAGCCAACTGTCAGACATACAAAGATGTAACAGAATATATGGTGAGTTATGCTTTTATGTCGGTGCAAGTAATTTGCTTTTCTATATATTTCTATATATGTCTAATGTCGGGCGGCATGACGCCAGGGCACTTCTGTGGGCTAGGCTTGTAAAGGCTCCAGGGCCATTAGCCTAGTACACACCTATGAACCTTAGTCCAACATCTCATTTTAAAATAAGTTTCTATGTATGCCTATATGTTTATAGGTAAATACTAGGCTAGCTGCTCTTGTGGGCCATTGTAAGGCTAGAGAACTTCCTTCAAAGGTGAGACTCAAACCCTGTATGCTGTGTCTGTGAATTAAACACCTTAATCATGATGCCATTCTCCCAGCCATGGCCCAAGAACTGAACCCTGGGATATACTACTAGTGACATGTCTTTTGATAGAGATAGAACACCCACCTTAATTTTATGGTTCTGTTTGTGATCCAATTTGCAATCCAATGAGTTACATAAAGATTTGCATTTAGTTGAGAGAATTTCTCTATGATACCTGAGAGTCGGATAGTATTGAATGGCTTTGTGAGGTCTAAATATGCTGTTTGTACTGATTTTCCCTTATCCATTGCTTCAGTAACCTTCTCAAAGAAGTTTACCAGGTTAAGTAAGCAGGATTTGCCCTTGATGTATCCCAACTGGCTCAGATAAAAAGTTTGTAAGTTACCTGTGTCCTTATTTATTAATTCCATAATGATCCTTTCCATAATCTTAAAGATGAGACTGGTCATGCATATAGTTCTGTAATTACTCGGGTCTATTGTCACCCCACCTTTGTGCGTAGGGATGACTGTTGCTGTCCTCCATTAATCCAGTACAAAGCCTCTTTTTTAGGCTGACATTGCATAACCTCTGTAGGGGGTCTGACAAGTCATGTTTCAGGGTGACCAATAAGTAGCCCAGTATGTTATCCAGCCTAAAATAAGTAGTGTTCTTGGCCTTGGATAGTGTCCTGAGGACTTGTTATTAGGAGATGTGAGGGGGTGTAGATACAGGTATGTCGTCTGAGAATACAGGAAGAGGGAAGGAAAAGATGATGTTTGAACTACATTTGTCCGCTGGCAGATTGGCTATGTTCTCTTGGTCAGAGTATGGGATTTACTATTAGCTCTGCACAGTGCCGGTTATTGTTTCTGAGATTTCTAACAGAGTTAATGAAGGCTTTGTAGTGATCCTTTACCTCGGTGGCTAATTTACCTCATGTCTGGCTTTGGATAATTTGATCAGGGTCTGGAGTTCCTTGTTGTTTTAGCAACAGAGTTATTGGCATCATGAGAGTTAAATGTATACTTGCAAACAGTTTTCTTTTCTTTTCTTGGAGACCCTGTTTATATTAGGGCTCCACCACAGGGGTTTATTTTTAATTTTGGTGTTCTATTTACTTCAGAGGGGGACAGAAGCATCTATGGAACTATTAACATGTGTGTAGAATTTGGTCGTAAAGGATTCAGCATAAGCAGTAGGGTCATCACGATGGAAGGGGCTTTGAATTTAGCCAGATCATCACTAAGTTTTAGTAGATTAGCCTTGGCATAATATCTGAATTCTGAGGTATTGGAAGATGCTTCTGGCTTCAGTATTAAAGTGAATGCAACTAATTTGTGGTCTGATTTAACCAGGGAGGAAGTTACAATTGAAGAGAAGCAAAACTGCTCCATAAATAGAAGTCTTCTAGGAGAATGGTGTTTGGGTTGATATGCAATGGGACTCCATACTCGACTGGTAGGTGGTATGGGATGAGGGAGATATAGAGGTGGTCATATAGTTAGCCATTATATAATATAATAAGGAGTTTCATTAATAGTAAGTTGGATGTGGAGGAGGTCCAGGTTATCTTGTCTAACAAGTCTTGAGGTGATTTTTTTTTTTTAAGAATATGGCGACACAATCACCTTTAGTGCAATCATATAATGTGGTGGGTATGGGCATGTGGTAAGCATTGAAACCCTGCACTGATGGAGTGCTCTCATTGGTCTAGAACCGGGTCTCTGTGATGATGCATATATCAATGTTGTCCAGGGTAAGGAGTGCTTGTAGGGTGTAGTTTTTTTTAGGGCTTCTATCATTGAGTAGCAATACATTCTCTTTAGCTGCATTTTGTTTTATGTTGAAATCTTTAGAAGACTGATGTTGCCTAAAAAAGGCAGTATGGGAGTAGACAGAGAGTTAGATAGTATATGAAAGCCTTGGATGGATAGGTGCAGGTTATCCCTGACAAAGCAATTAGGACTGTCTACCATTTCCTCCTAGGCTGATATATACTGTACTTAGAATGACACCAGAAGCTAAGCCAATTGTTGAAGTTTGTATTGTGGCATAATTCTTGGTGATGGTAGAGTAGAGCACAAGGCTGAGGTTAATACTTGCCTCTGACACATATTCTGAGAACTCCATCATGTCTCACTTCCTATAGTCTGGGTGAGGGGGTTATGTTTCGAAACATGTACACCCACGTGCACTATGACTGCCTCATATGTGTACTTCTGGTGTAAGGACTTGAGTGAATGTGTAATGTGGCTAATTCTGGCACCTGACTGTCATCCTGCCCATGGTGAATAGTGCATTGGTGTGTCTCACAATGGGGACCCTATGACTCACCAGGACTGGCCTTAGGCACTGACTAACTAGGCAACTGCCTAGGGAATCATGCAGTGTGCTTCATTTGGGACAAATTTTCATTTATTTATTTATTTTTTAATTTTTTTTTTTTATTACACTTTCTTCCGGGTAGAGAGAGAAGTGGTGTCATTTGCTCTGCGTCTCTCATATACCTGCAATGAAAATAAAGACTTCACCCAGCAGCTATCTTCCCTATCAGCAACATTTTTTTAAGACAAAGTGAGAGCTGATAGTAACAAAGTTCTAACACTCATTGCCCACCGCAATGTGGCTTATCAGACTGCCTGTGTTTTTTTTTTTTTTTACTTTTAAGTTAAAGTTTTTCGCTGCTTCCTTAGCAACAGAGCAGAATTTTTTTTTATTTAGAAGTAGGTGCTCCTCTCCCACAGTGTGGTGAAATTTCAGGAAGTTCTTCCCCAGAAACAGAATGCTATTTTATTTATTTATTTGTTTGTTTATCCTTAGTCAATGGCTAAAATAAGCACTTACTTTCAAAGCATCCAATCAGTGATGCTTTAGTCCTGTTACACCAATGACTGACTGTAAAATGTTTAGAAAGAAAAAGGTATAAAAGAAGCAACGTCATGCCTTTCATTCTCTTTCTGCATTTGAACACTCAAGAAGCAAGAGGGTGACATTGCTATTTACTTCTTAAATAGTTTTAATTAATGGACAGTGGGGTGTTGTGCCAGGGTATTTTAAAGTGAGTTTTTAGTCATTATTGCTGGAGGCACAGCTAGCAGGGTTGAAGCATTGCTTTTTTCCCCAAATAGATAGGGTAGGCTCTCACTTTCTTTTTTTTTGGGGGGGGGGGGGTACAAGGGCAGATGTGAATTTTTGCAGGATAGTGTTAAACGATTTGAAGATGAAGTTGTCAAGTACTAAATTCTGGAAAGGCAATAGTCAGTAATATATTTTTTTTTTTACTGTAGTCTGTCATTGACTGTTATCTTGAATAATTGTTATTGTTTTATTGCTTCTGGCTGCTTTTTTTCTGATCTCTGTCTCACCGCCAGACTTGTGTTTACTATGGAAACCTCTTGACTTGGTACAACTTTATTTTAAATAATTTTATTTTTTGCTTTGTTCATAGGTTCATATGTATATACTAGGCTAACAACGACCAGGGCTTTTATAAGCCTGGCCACATGACCCAACCCAATTGCACCCCTATGTGTTATGGGAGTTTATTAGTACAGGTATGTTAAGAAGTTTCTAGAGGTTATGCTGAAGTTTAAGTTAGTTTGGACACAATTACTGTCTGTGTCTGTCTATCAGAGACATAGAAGCCAAACTTGCATTTCCCATCCATTGGTCAAGGTTATGCTTAAATAAGATTAAGGATAGACTTTACTTCACATGGGTGGGGAGCCTGTTCCATATTATAGGGATCCTCTAAGACACATATCTGTTGCATTAACATGTCTTATTTATGTCACAAGCAAAATTTAAATGATTGGATCTAGTGGTTCTGATGCTGTTCATTTTGCGGATGTGAAAAAGGTCAATCAGAGCATGATTCGATGATGCCTTGTATGACAGGCACGATTGCCTCTCAGTAACCTGTAGGAAGCTGATTATGAAGGTAGGGCTTTAAGGGAATTCAAACAGGACAATGCGTTTATACCCTGGATTCTCCTGGTAAGGAACCTTTGTAGGCATTCCAACTGTTGCATATGTCTGATCAGGTACATGCAGACATACCTTTCAACTGTCCAGATTTTTGTCTCATAGTTTTGGTCTGTTCCTTATACAATTTGTGATTTTCTGGCAAATCACTGAGGATTAAAGTAATTAAATAATGACATATATTTGAGTTTTAGACTTCATACCCTTCAGAAAGTGCATGCTAATATAAATACTCTTATTCTAGCAACTTTCTAAGTTCATTAGAGCAAAGTTTACAATCTGTCTCTACTTATGGGCCTTTGTCCACATTATTTTAGGATTTGTCCATATTTCGTACACTAAGAAGTTGAGAGGTATGTATGCCAAAGGGGGTATTAAACTCAATGATGTGTCTGATAAGCAACAAATAATGTGGCACTATGACTTTCTTGGACCTGGATGCCATGCCCTTACTTATAAGTTGGAAGACATAAAATTATTTTTTTAGTACCTTGGCCACATGTTGGTCAAAGGCCAGATTACTGTCTACATATTTTCTCAGATCCCTGACTACTGTGTTAATTCTTAGGGATGTCCTACTTGATGGAGTAATTAGCCTGGGTGGCTGTTTTCTCAAAAGGCACTATAATGCATTTCTTGGTATTGTGTTTTAATTTGTGATTTTGGCACCAGTTATTTGTATGTGTTAGACCTCTTGTAAAATGTCTGTGCCATGGGGGACTCTATGATAGCTCCCATTTGCAGTCATCTGTGAACTTGGTCAGCCAAAGGCCCTTGACATTAGCCTTTACCTCTGAGAAGTAGATGCCAAATAGGAGTGGTCCCAGCACAGAGCCTTGAGGTACCCCACTAGTGACTGGCCTCTTAGTGGAGGTGATCTCACCAATCCTAACTTCCTGCATCCCGTTGGTGATCCAGCTGGCAATCCAGTGAGTTATGTAGAGATTTATGCACAGTTTGGTGAATTTGTCAATTATACCTGAGTGGGGTATTGTATTGAGTGCCTTAGCCAGGGCCACGTAGATGATATGCACTGTTTTCCCACTCATCCATTGCCTTGATGACCTTCTGAAAGAAGTCCGCCAGGTTTAATAGGCATAACCTTTTCTTGACAAAGCCGGATTGGGTTTGGTCTAGCATCTGAAAGTTGTCTATCTCTTTGTTATGAACCTGTCTATATTCTCCTCCTTTGACAAACTGGCTAGAATTTTTAGTTTTTCCTTTTTTTCTCTTATCTTCATTACATCTTTAAAATTATCTGGCTAGAATTTTTTAGTTTTTCCTTTCTTGTATTATCTTCACTACATCTTCAAGATTATCTTTACTTAACATACTGTATGAACAACAGTCATATGTTACTACCTGCTATACTTTTAATTGTATGTCTAAACCACTATGCTTATGTAAATATCTTATGCAAGCATATGTAATTATTTGCTATATTTTATAACTGTATGTCTAAACCACAATGTAAATATCTTATGTATAGTGTGTTAGCAATTGTACTGGAGCTTTTCTCCCCGGGCCTCCACTGAAAACGGACAGCTCTGTCCAGTCAGACCTCCTTGGTAAACAAATGTAAAATAAAATAAAATAAATAAAAATATAATTGTTGATCATTTCCATGTTAATTCATTCCTTGGCTTTGCATATTAGACTAGTCAGACTAATATGTCTCTAGTTTCTGGGGTCAGTTGATGGTCCATCCTTGTGAAGTGGGACAACTGTTGTAGTCCTCCATTTTCATGGTACAATGCCTGTTCTGAGACTATAGTTGAAAAGTATTTCAAGTAGTCCTAATAGGTCATGTTTCAAGATATTTAGAAGGCATCCCAGGATATTATTGGGGCCCATTGAGGCTGTGTTTTTGCCCTTAGCAAGTGCCACCAGAATCTCCTCCCTGCTAATAGTTGGTGTGCTGTGTGTGTGTGTGTGTGTGTGTGTGTGTGTGTGTGTGTGTGTGTGTGTGTTTGGGGGGGGGGTTATGCTGGTAGGTATTTCATGGGAGGAGGCAGGGGGGGAGTGGGGTGAGGTTTGAGCTGAATTTGCAAGCCAGCACTTTCTCTATGCTGGTTTGCTCAGTGAAGGTGGCATCACTGACTACAAGTTTGGCGCACTTCTGTGTGCTGCCTTTGAGGTTACGAACATAGCTGTTGAAGGTGTTGTGGTTTTATTTAGCCTGTGAGGCTATCTTGACCTCATAATTAACCTTGTTTGACTTAATTAGTCCTCTTAGTTTCCTGTTTAGTTTAATTAGAAAGCTCTTATCATTATGGGAGTTGCTCTTCCTGATTTTAGCCATGAGTTTTTTTTTTTTCCTTTTGTTATACACCCTATTAAGATTAGGATTCCAAGAGTGTGGTTTGTTTTTAGAGTTTGTTTTGTCCTTGCGAGGGAAATTTAGTAGGTGCAGCAGTTTCTATACAGCCATTTACATGGCTGTACAGGGTTTCTGTGAACAATTCTGCATAGGTGGCTCGGGGTTAGGATGGGCATTGAATTTTGGCAAACTATCACGTAATAGGATGTAATTTACTTTGGCATAGTTACTGTTGCATGGTTTTCTGGGGTTACTGAGTTGAATTTTATTTCAAAGGAGACAGCTTTGTGGTCTGATCTCACCAGAGGGTGTGTAGTGCTCTCCAGTATTGGTGAGTATTGGGTCTAGTATGTTTGAACCTCTGCTGGCTGTGCTCATGTGTATTTGTGTTAATAAAATCCAGGAATCATTGTGCCTGTGAGACTGAGGCAGTGTATGTTTCCCAGTCTACAGAGAGGCAGTTAAAGTCTCCCATGAGTAGAGTATTTGGTTTAATGGTGAGTGTCTCCAGTATGTCTAGGTATGAGCTATGGGATTCTTGGGACATAGAAGGTGACCTATAGCTTGCTAGAATATGGTATGGGATTTTGTCTATGGTGATTTGCACGTGAATAAACTCCAAGGCATTGTCCTGTTTAACTAAACTTGAGTTATGCTTGTTGGTAACGTAGACCTACACTCCTCCACCTTTTGTCCCTGTCTCTATAGTTGATGGTCTAAATGTGTAGAAGGCACTGAAGCCTTGCACTGCCAGAGTATTTTCTGTGGACTTATACCATGTCTCTGTAACAGCATAGATCTCTATATTCTCCAGAGTAAGGAGAGCTTGTTGGGTATAGAATATCTTGTTTAGGCTCCTAACATTGGGCCATAACACCTTTAGGTTTCTGTAGGTTTTATTGCTATGTCGATAGGTTTGTCAATTTCTCATTAACTAAAAATGCTTCAAGGGTGTGGATGAAGTTTTTGCCAGTGTTTGGTAGTCTAGGAGAGAGAGGTTCAGACCATCCTCTGCAAAGCAATGAGGTATGTTACCCATGTCCTCCCATGCTGACAAATATTGAATCCCCTTGGAAAGATGCCAAACACTAAGCCAGTTAGAGAAGTCAGTCATCTTTTGTTCATACTATGGCATCATCCTCGGTGAAGGTAGAATGCCAATCAATGCAAGACATATTGCCTGAGACACATATTCAGAGAGATCAATAGTGTTTCTCTGGCTCCAAGGAGGTACATCTCCAGTTATTAATACCCACATGGACTATGATGTGATAGAATCATATTGGAACCTGTGGTGCAGTGACTTGAATCCATGGTAAACCTGCCAATTATGGGCTGCAGATAAGCCACTAAATGTTATCTTATCCTGTTCACTCTAGTGATTGGGATATTTGTGAGTCATACAATGGAGTTCTCTATGACAAGATTCCTGGGTAATGTGCTTGCTTGCCAGTGGGTGTAGGTGTATGTTTGGTGTTGCCTTTTATGAGTGCTTTAGAGATTGCTGAAGATATGCATTGTTCTTTATAGGCTTAGGAGGTCTTTGAGGTTTGGGAAGATTGCTTTTTTGTGCCTCAGCATAAGTTGGTCTATGTGTGTGGTGGGCACTATGTGTGGTAGATGTAGTGTGTATGTGTTCTTGACAGTCTTGTTTGCATGCAAAACTTTTGCCTCCGGTGAAATGTGTAAGTGTATCTCTCACATACTGTGTTTGTTTCTTTAAAGATTAAAGGGTTGTCTATGAACATGAGATTACCATAAGGGGTGTAAGCCAGAGACACAGCCTTTTAAAACAACAACAGGAAAAGGGTGGTAGGGTTGGGGAAAATTCAAGTTGCAAGGAGACTTCCTGCAGAGGGATACAATACTGGAGCTGTAGTTCTATGGTTAGTATTTCAGAATCTTTTGCTTAATGTCTCAGTGGAGGTTGAGGCAGACTCAAAGAATGTGGGAAAAACAGTAGCAAGGAAAAGAGAAAGACATTGAAATGCAACTTTAAGCAGGTAAATGATGAGCAGAAGACTCTAGCACCAAAACTGGAATATAAACAGCTATAAAAATACGGAAACACAAATCCGGGAACAAAATTCACAATGCTGCCACTACTGAAATCCCACCCCAGACTAAGGACCCACACTATGCAGAATGTTACCAGTAACATCTTTTCTGGAAAAATACTGTAATAAATGATTAAACGAGTCATGAATCTGGAAGTAGTTCACAGTTCTGCAACCACAATGAATGAAGCTACAAGATTAAGGCAGCAGAGAGGGTTCAAAATACAAACAACTAGATTTTACAAGTAATTCTGCTTATGGAGATAGAAATGCTGTATAATGTATAAACCATGCTAAAATCTTGAACTAATACACAGTCTTCCTACAACTGCAAATAAAGCTAGAAGACTAAGGTTCCAGAACAAACAAAAAATTACAGATAACTTTTTTCAGCTAAACATGGGAAAAACAGAAAAGTACAAAAATGATCACCACATAGATCATTAGAAGTGCAACTTAAATATTTAAGCAAAATTTAAATAAAAGTTTATTTTCTTCCCATTTGATGAAAAGCTTGTTTCTCACTGTTCAGAGGTTTCTACGCCTCTCAGAGCCTCAAACAAAATCCTGTGTAGGTGTAGTTCTGTGCTAAATATAGCAGACTTGCTGGGGGGGGGGGGGTCCAAACAAATAAAGCCAGTATTGTAGCTCTAGTCCAATGGTTAGAATTTCAGAAACTTTAGCTTAATGCCTCAGCTGGAGACAGGGGCAGACACAAAGAACATGGGAAAACAGTAGCAAAGTAAACAGAAAGACACTGGAATGCAAATTTAAACAGGTAAATGATGACCATAAGACTCTGGCAGCAAAACTGGAATATAAACAGATATAAAATACTGAATCGCAAACCCTGGAGCAGAATTTGCAGCAATGCCACTAATGCAATACTACCACAGAGTCACCAGACTATGCAGAAATTTACCAGTAGCACTGTTTATAGAAAATGGTCTACTAAATGAATAAATAATGTTCCAATCTACCACAACTATGAATGAAGCTATAAGATTAAGCTCCCAGACATGTCTCAAAATGCAAACAGCTAGCTTTTTCTAGTATTTCTACTTATGAAGAGAGAAGTGAGGTATAATGTATAAACAATGCTAAAATCTTGCAGTAATACACAATCTTCCCACAGCTGCAAATGAAACTACAAGACTAAGGCCCCAGAACAAACTCAAAAAAAAAAAAAAAAAAAAAAAAAAAACAGATAACTCTACACCTCTTGGAGCCTCAAACAAAATCCTCTGTAGGTGTAGTTCTGTACTAAATATAGCAGACTTGCTGGGGGGGGGGGTCCAAACAAATAAAGCCAGTATTGTAGCTCTAGTCCAATGGTTAGAATTTCAGAAACTTTAGCTTAATGCCTCAGCTGGAGACTGGGGCAGACACACAGAACATGGGAAAACAGTAGCAAAGTAAACAGAAAGACACTGGAATGCAAATTTAAACAGGTAAATGATGACCATAAGACTCTGGCAGCAAAACTGGAATATAAACAGATATAAAATACTGAATCGCAAACCCTGGAGCAGAATTTGCAGTAATGCCACTAATGCAATACTACCACAGAGTCACCAGACTATGCAGAAATTTACCAGTGGCACTATTTATAGAAAATGGTACACTAAATGAATAAATAAGGTTCCAATCTACCACAACTGTGAATGAAACTTTAAGATTAAGCTCCCAGACATGGCTCAAAATGCAAACAGCTAGCTTTTGCTAGTATTTCTACTTATGAAGAGAGAAGTGAGGTATAATGTATAAACAATGCTAAAATATTGCAGTAATACACAATCTTCCCACAACTGCAAATGGAACTACAAGACTAAGGCCCCAGAACAAACTAAAAAAAAAAAACAAAAAAAACAGATAACTTTTTTGGCTAAAGCATTGAAAAAATTAGAGAAATACAAAAATGTATCATCACACAGGTCACAGGCATAATTTAAATAACATTTTTTTCCCTTTCCTTTTGATGAAAAGCATGTTTCCCAGACTTTTGGAGTTTCCACACTGGCAGTAGTTCACAGTTCTTCCACAACTATGAATGAAGCTACAAGATTAAGGCCCTAGACAGGGTTCAAAATAAGTACAGATAGCTTTTACAAGTAATTCTACTTACAGAGATAGAAGTACATATAATATGTAAACAATGTTAAAATCTTGCACTAATACACAATCTTCCCACAACTGCAAATATAGCTTCAAGACTAAGGTCAGTCCCAGAACAAAACTAAAGGCAAATGCAAATAGATAACTATTTTTGGCTAAAACATGAAGAAAAACAGAAGAGTATAAAAAAGTATCTTCACGCAGGTCACTATAAGTGCAACTTAAAATATTTAGGTAGAATTTAAATATTTTTTTCTTCCTTTTTAATGAACATTTTGTTTCTCACACTTCAGGGGTTTTACACCTCTCAAAATCTTGAGTAAAAGAACTTGGTTGGGCATAGCTCTATGATAAATATAGCAGACTTGCTAGAGGCCGGTCCCATCAAATAAAGCCAGCATTGTAGCTCTAGTTCTGTTGTTAGAATTTCAGAAACTTTACCTTAATGCCTCAGTTGGGGTTGGAGCAGACACAAAGAACAGGGGAAAAGAGTAGCAAAGTAAACAGAAAGACACTAGAATGCAACTTAAAGCAGGTACACGATGAGCAGAAGACTCTGGCATCTTGTTTACTGCAAAGTAAGCCTGCTGGTGAGAGGGCAACCAGAAAAGAATATACCTCATATAACTGTGTGTGTGGGAACAGTTAGGGTTATGCATAAGCTGAATTCTTTGTGAAGGACATTAAAGCCTATAGTGCCTTTTTGTATACTTTCAGTTAACACCTAGAGCTCTTTATGGTGTCCATATTTTTTTTTTGGGGGGTCCTTTATTCTTTAATTAAGTGACATACAGGTAAGGAAAAAAGGAGTTATTAACAAAATGACACTTAGACTGTTAATCTATGATGTCCCGCAATAGAAAAACTAATCATTTTTTCACTTATTATTCATATTTTCCATTTTATGTTTATGCTCATATTTTCAAAACTGATCTCTACATTTTATTGAGGCAAATGGTGTGAATGGAATATACTATGGTGAAAGACAGGAAAAGTCCTTGTCAGTATCCATTTATATCACACTATACTGGAATCTGGGAGATACTGTAAGTAATTATATGCTTTATACTAGAAAAAACAAAGTAACTTGCAAAGTATTGAACAGCATTGGGTGAAAATTTGGATATTGAAAAAAACTGTCATTGATATTTGCAATGTAAGTTGCACTTGTAAGAAATTCAGTATTTTTATTGCTAATTATACAACTAGATATATGTTTATATTTATGCACTCAATGAGGAATTTCTTGCTGTCATGTTAAATTGTTTGGTTAACAAAGGGTTTTTGTGTAAAGGCTGTACAGATTCCAAGATAGGACAATTTGTGAAAGTTGAAAAAAATATATGTCTGGTTTGTGTGTATTTTACTATAGTAACAGTATTTATGGGAAGACTATGAGTGCACTGACTGTTATCACTGTAAATAATTCTTCTTGGTGATAACACTATTTGTATGTTCTTAATAGATGTTATTCACAAAATATTTATCTTACACCTTTTAAGTTGCAACATTTGTTGATTACTAAAATCATTGATATATACTAATAATTGATTTCAGTATCTGTGGTGGGAGTGTTACTGTTTGTACATCTCTTCACTCTTGTTGCAACTCCACATGAATGCTTCCATAGATAATGTTCTTGGCTGTTGCAAATTAATAAATAGGATGATGGTACAGAAAGAGAGAGAGAGAGAGAGAAAGAGAGAGAGGGGGTGGGTGTCATTTTACTACTGAATGATTGTTACTCCCATAATGTGTGTATGTGTGTGTGTGTGTTTTCACTTGCATTTGTCTTCTATTTATTTATTTATATTTGTTTACCAGGGTAGTGCACTGATTAATATTTTTAACACCTACACTTGTCTTCTCTTTATTTATATTTGTTTACCAGGGTAGCACACTGATCAATGTTTTTAATACCTTTATTACATTATCACTTAAGACATATGCAAACATACATTTATATAAAAGAAAACAAACCATGTTAACATGGTCACAGTTACAAACATTATATATCATATATATTATTTTATACAATAATCATCAATCCACCTGCGGTGGTGGTGTTGCGGTAGCATTGTCACCTCACAGTTAGACGTTGCCCGTTTGATTCTCAGTTAGAGCGTCTTCTGTGTGGCGACATGCGTGAATGGGCGCTCCTTCGTTGAAGGTTGTGCATTAGGCCCGGCAAGCCAGCACGTAAAAATCTACTGCCAATCATTAGCGGACCGGAGTTCCGCTGTGGCGACCCCTAACCGGGAAAAGCTGAAAGACACAAACAAACAAAACAATAATCATCAATCCACTATTACATATATAGTGATTAATTCCTGCCTTTCCTTAAACTTCAGTCATCCTCCAGAACATTATTCTGCATTTGCTGTTCCCAGAATTTCCATTTTTTTCTATGTAATTTGCTCCTACCCTTTTTAAAAGATCCTAAGTCCAGTTCTTTTATCTTTGTTTCAATATTCACTATTTCAAATAGAGTTGGTTTAGACGTTGATTTCCATTTTCTAGTAGTTGCTTTTTTGGCAGCCACCAGAATTAAACTTAACAAAGCTTTACTATGTTTAGACAATTCAGATCCTGTATCCCAGCTCAGAAAATGATTCCCTTTGTTATACCCATCTGCTCACTAAAATTTCTAACAAAGTGCTCTGGGGAGAATTTATAAAGTCTGCCTAACTCACTCCCAAAACATATGTTCCCATTTGCCTCTTTCTTCCCCATCACACCTCCATTTGCCATTTACCTGAGGAAAAATTATTTGGAGTCTGCTTGAGGTATAATAATACCTATGCAAACACTTACAAGCAGATCCTAAATCTTCTAGACTTTGTTTCATATAGTGGAGTGATACATATGTCTTCCCATTTTTTCCTTGTGAATTGCTGATCCAGTCTCTCTTCCCAATCTTTTCTAACCTGCCCTGATTGATTCCTATAATCATACAATATTTTAAATGGTCTACTAATTATCCCTTTTTTAACAGCAGCTTCTATTCTAGATTCATTTAAAAACTCTACCAGAGCAGGGGATTTCTTATCTCTTTCTCTTTGCCTATATTCTGATATCAGTCTTTCATAAGGAAGGCAGTCTGTAATCCACAGTCACTAACTGTTTGCTGCCAGTACCTTGGGTTCCTTTGCCATTTTTCTCCAGTAAATTCCAACCCCCTCTTGCCTATTCTCTGTACCCCTAATTGCAGTCATCGCTATCAGCAAAATCTCCTACTCCATTCTTGTGTTGGCTTAGTTCTTAGAATACTTTTTGCTACTTTATAAATATAGCATTCCATATGACTGTTATTTTCCTTAAGAATCTTCATATAAAATCTTCATCATCATCCCTTTCCACTTTGTATATATATATATATATATATATATATATATATATATATATATATATATATATATATATATATATATCAGCCTTAACTGTGTAGCTCTAAAATATCCCTTTAAATTGTATAATCCCAAACCCCTTTATTCTGTTGGAAGTGTCAGCTTATCCTACTTGACCCTTGCTCTCTTCCCCTCCCTGATAAAATCCTTCAACTCTTCATTAATTACCGTCAACAACTTCTCCTCTGGGTGATAAAATATCCCTTGCCTGTATATAAAACTAAGGGGACTAAAAACATTTTCACTAATTGTATCTTGCTATCCACATCTATAAACAAGAGCTTCCAATTTCATGGTTTTTGTATTATCTTTTGTTTAGTCTCTTCCCACATATCCCTAACTGTGGTAACAGACTCCTTTTGACCTGTACTCCTTAACACTTCATTTTTATCATGTCCACACATGTCCACATAACTATGGCCATTGCTGAACCAATCCATGTGTGAGTAAATAGTTTACTGATATTGGCTTTGTTTTATCTTCATTAATTTTATATCCTGAAAAGACGTGAAACTGTCTCAGAATGTTTCACAACATTGAGATATCATTTCTTCTGGTTTTATCAAGTACAAATTAATGTGACGAATACTATATAGATCAGACTAAACATATGTTTAAAAAAATTATTAGAACATCTGAGAGATATAAGGCTAGGAAAAATGGAAAGTCCTTTAGCTCAACATTTTAAACAGTACCACAATGGTAACTTTGTAGGCTTAAAAGCCACTATTTTAGAACATATACAAGGAGAAAGAGATAGTGATTATGTCAGAAATTTGTTACTGTACAAAGAAACACTCTTCATTTTAAAATATAGCACTTTAATTCCACAGGGTCTGAATACAGACTGCTGTTGGAAGTGTGTAATTTAATTAATTGGAAATGTATCTTTAAGAGTTTTAACAAGTGTATAATAATTAATTAATGATTTAATTGGCAGCTGGGGGTATATAAGGTTAATGTTTTTTGTAGTGAATGTACTCCTTGAAGGCTTGTGTGAAGCCGAGGTGCTAGAGTGCTTATTTGTTTCTGTGCCACTGTGAGAATTTTTGCTGTTTTTAATTAAATTTTGACCATACCTTGACGTTTGTTGTTCTTGGGATATTTTTCTTACTGTTGTCAAGAGTACAAAATAATATTGTCTGCAAATAAAGCCAACTTTTCTTGATTAATATATCAGTTATATCCCTAAATTTCTGAGTCCCTTATTATTCTTCCATTGCCCTGGTCATAAAATCCCAGCTTACTCTGTCAAATGCTTTCTCCACCAACATCAGTATTTTCTTACATTCTGATTCCCTCTGGATCATCATTGTTCTCTTAATGTTGTCAAATGTTTTCTCCACCCTTCCACAAAACCACACTGATCCATATCTATCAATTTTGGCATAAGCACTTTATAATCATGATTTAAAATTGAAATGGACCTATATGAAAATGAGTCTGGTGAGTCTTTACAGTCTTTAGGTATCACAGCCACCACAGCTTTCATCCAGGATGTTGGTGCTTCCCTTCCTTTTAAAACACTGTTAAACAAAAAAACTTCCAGATCTCTATCACTTTCTTCCCTCCTAGCATCCAAACTTCTACAGGAACACCACATATTCCTGGAGACTTTGCTGCAGATTGATTATACATCATCACTTTTATCTCATCTCCTATCTTAACCATTAATTGTTGAGGCTCATCTGCTTCTAACCTTGGCATACCGAAGTCTTACATAAATATTTCCACTTGTGCTTTTTCTTGATTTCCACGTTCCTCTGCTTTATGGATATTTTCATAAAATTTCCAAAATATCTGTTGTACCTCTACAGGATCTCTGGTTATTTATTTATTTTTTTTATTTGTTTGTTTGTTGTTGTTGTTGTTGTTGTTGTTGTTGTAGACTCCCTAAGTTTAGAAACAACACTTTCTGCTTTCTGTTGACTAAGTTGTTGTGCTAAAAGATTTTTTTTGTGTATTGGAGTTGTTAACAAAAACAGTTGCTTAATTAAGAGCAAGCTTGCTGAAGCCATGCATAGTATCCAGATACTCCCTTATTTATTTTTTTGTGCCTCTTCTTTTGGGAAATCCCCCTTATTCTGCAGTACTTTAACCTTTGTCAGACCCACTAAATAATTTTTGTTACTTCTTAACCATATCTCTTTTTCTTTTATTTCTACCCCATTTTCAAACTTCACTTTCATTATATCCCACTCACTAGCTATAACTTTAGTGTCTCATTTGTACTTCATTACCCTGCATTTTTATTTTAGTTATTTGTGCATAATCTGAAATAATTATTGGATGTTTGTTGAAGCTTTCAATTAAATGCACATATTCCTGTGAAATACAATTTCTGTCTAGTCTAGCCCAGTTATTGTATTTTGGGGAATAATATGTAAATTATGTCCAAGTTCCTACTACTTAATTCACATCTTCCATAACAAATATTTTCATAAATTTCTTCAAATATTATCCTCCCAGATACATCCTCACTGTTGCAAATCAAATGCCAGTCTCCACCTCTAAGTAATATTCTCTGCCGAAAGCTGATTATTTCACCCAACATTTTCTTAAACTTTGCAATGGTTTTAGGTATAATATAAATATATGGCAGTGTAATCCTCCTCTCTTGCCAGTAGCCACTTACTACCAGAAATCTACCATTGCTATATATTTTTCCTCTTCTATTAGTATAGGTAAATCCCTTTGCTTTGTCCCTGATATTCTACTGAATATCTCTCCTGAAATCCTTTGTTTATTAAATCTACATGCTTACTTCTTCCCAAATATATCTCCTGTGGCCTTGCTATTTGCACCCTACATTTCTTCATATAATTTTATACTCTTTCCTTTTTGTTTATAAATGTGAGACCATGCACATGCCAAAATAATATGCTTGGTGTAGCCATTTTGATAAGAAGTTATTATTCCCAACTATTATATATGACAACTTTTTTAAATGTCTATTTTCAGCTTTTGTGTTACATGCACCTACTAATGGTTTGACAGGTTGATATTTTATACAGTTGTTTCTTGGCATCTCCATTTGAACTTATGTCACATTTTACAAGACTTTTTGTTTTCGTGAACATCCCCACATAAAAAAATAAACACCCCACAGAACATCTCCAAAACTTAACTAAAAAAGAAAAACTATGTACATTTAAATAATGAAGTTAACCCTCCTAATAGGAACAATTGTCCCTAATTGATAGCTGCACACTGGCCAAAACTAACAAAATTAAGGTTATCCATGCTGAGATGCATGTTACAGCTTGTGCTCCTGCCTACACTAATTGCTGTCTGTTCTTATCTTATCTTTATTAACCTCCCAGATATGAAAAACAACTTGTATGTTTTCAGAAAACATTAACTTTTAGCCTTAAGTAAAGGTGTCCTGGCTATCTTTACATAAAACTAAATTATATACTGTTCTAGTAAATGCATTAAGGTATTTAATTACCAGAAAAGCTGCTATCTCTTACTCAGTTCCAATAATTTCAGACTTTATTTTTATTGAACTGCTTGCCCTTATACCTTTCAATTTTACATTTCCCTTAATAAACAATGCCTACGCCTCTCAATTTATCACCTTCACCTTCAGCCAGTTTGTTTCCATGGAAACATAAGAACTACATGTAGAATTGTCCTCAGTCTCTGATTTCTGAACTGGCACTGAACATTTATTTGCTTAAAGAAAACCATTTATTACACTGTGGTCTTGTATCTTTTAAAACCCACTTACATTCACTATGTCATTAGATTAAGCCAAGGGCATTAATCCAGGCATTCACATATGCAAAAGTGAAATAAAACATTTCAGTTCTATATATATTATAGTCAGTAAAGTTTTACACAGCATCTGCCAACCCAGCAGACCAAGATTACAATCTATTGACTTAATCATACTTTCCCCTTTCTTCTCTTTTTATATTGTAATGCCTATATTTCTTAAAATGAAAATGAGAGAGAGGAAAAAAGCACCTGTTTACTTTAGTACCTTTAGCACATGCAACAATCACTGAAAATACCTTACAATATAACATGCAATTTATATCATAAAATGCTTTATACAAATGCTGTTAAGAACAAACATTGATTTACTTACAGTTATTTTTCCCCTCTATTTCACTATTTTTTCCTTTTAATGTCCTTCCAAACATTAATAACATGTGGTGGGGTATGTGCCTATCAGTCCCCCAAGTTTAACAAAGTCAACAAAAATCCATTCTTTCTCTGCCACTTTTTTCTTGTAAAGCCACATTTCAGAAATGTGAATGATGCTTTATAGTTTCACATTTATTCCTCTTCCTGTTTACCTCCATCTTACAACCCCAGACTCTGGTTCAAGTTCAAGGTACTCCCAGTTCTTCTAGTCAACTCTTGTGATTTTTTTCTGTCTCACAAGCATTTTCCTTTGGAACATTGGAAAAGGTTTCACTGGCAAAGCTTCTCTATAAGCCTTACCATCAGATGCACGAGAAGAAGAGTCCTCTTCTGTTTGATGGCTCACCCCTTGTTGAACAAACATTTGTATTTCCCCTTAGACTATTCTGCATCAAAAAATAACATTGATCCTACAGGAAAAATATTATGAAGGGAGCTGGATACAGCACCTTGAATCTCACACCAGCCTCCCAACATTCCCTGATTGCTGGAATAAAATTTCTTCTTTTATGCTTGGTGTACAGTGAATAATCATTTTCCATAAATACTCTACTATCTCCAAGTTTTAATACTTTGCCCTTCTGCCACAGTTTTGTCAAGATCAACTTTTCAGCTGGTATTGTAAAATTTTTAATAATACTGGTCTTGGCTGCTTTCTCATGGCCATGTTTGGAGCATACACACAACATATCCTTTCAATTAACAAACCCTGCTGTGTAATACCAGTCCAGTTATGTGTACTTTCATAAAATTAATGCAGTCAGTTCCTTGCATTTTCTCTGGTATAGCAGAAAATCCCATGTTTTCTCTGCATGCCCTGTCCTCTAACTCTACCATTTTTTGAAACATCACTTCTTGAGCAGTCTCATTCTCAGCCAGCCTTTTCTTCATTCAACATTGTGCAGTGATCAATACTGACCAATTTCAGGCTCAGTGTGGGTTTCTATTGCTATGGGGTTAACCTTGAGCATTAAGCCTTAGATACAACTTATGCCTTCCTTGAAGTAAAAAATATGATTGAAATTTTTTCCTTATGTATGATTTTTGTTCAGGCAATCATTGAATCAAAAGTTTGGAAGGAATCTTACCTCAGAGCTTTTGTAACCCCATTGCTTCTGGTGACTATCAGTACCTAGATCCTCAGTTTAATTTAGTTATTACAGTGTAGTCTTGGTCAGTCAGAGTGTACTCAAAGGATTCAAGGAAAACCAAAGTTGAAGAGCAAGACTGTGGATTTCTTACCTTGATCCTGATTTTTGTTAAGGCCATCATTGTATGAAACAGTTGTTTAAAAACACTCTAAAATGCATACCAGAGCATCTGGAATCCTCGTGGCTTCTGGGGACCTAGTGGCCCCCAGATCCCTGTCTCAATGTAGTTTTTTTCCACTGCAGTTATTCCAGTGTAGTATTGGTGAGGTAGGGTATTTTATAAGGATTCAGGAAAAACAAAGTTGAAAAGCAAAGACTGAATTTCTTTCCTTAATCATAAGTTTTGTTTAGGCTATTATTACATGTAAAGCTTGTATAAAAAAACCTGTAAAAAGCACTACAGGAAAAAGCATTTAGAAACACCCATGACATTTTACAGCCCTCATATTCCAGCTCAGATAGTAATCTTGTCTACTTAAAACATGTTGAATGGATAAACGCAGGAAATTTTTTATTTATTTATTTTACATTTGATTACCAGGAAGGTACGACTGGACACAGGTCCTTTTTCAGTGGAGGCCTGGGGAGAAAACTCCACATAAAACATACATAGTAATAAAGATTTAAGTACAATATTTATAACATACACAGTTGTAGACAGTAGCAAATATCCAATGTTTTACATACAAACATAGTTAACAAAGACTTGGTATCCTTTTGTATTCAAAGAAGCATGAACAGAAATGTACAGATATGGAAGAGTCTATCAACAGAATATTAAGTTATAATTATTATTTCTTAGTCCTCAGAGTTAGGAGACCTTAGTTTGAAAAAATGAAGTGATACTGAGATTTAGTCAGCATAGAAGCAGTAGTTATAATCATTAGGAACAGGCAGGTTAATCAGGAGAAGTACATGGTCATAGCCATTTTTTGGATAAGTGAGTTTTTAGCATTAATTTGAACTGTGCTGAGGTTGTGGTGAATGTTATGCTGGGTGGTAGTGCATTCCAAATTTTAGCTATATAGTTGGAGAAGAGGGATTCACCAGCCTGATTCTTCGCACTGGTAATTTTTATCAGGGTTTTGTTACTGGATTGTAAAGTTCTAGTACTGGAGTATGCTGTAGTAGGTTTTGCAGGATGGGTGTGTTTTCTTTATGATAAGAGTATTTTGTGGGCCATGATTAGTTGGATATATAGCAGAAGTTGAGGAAGTGCTGTACAGTGATGCAACCTAAAGTTTGAGTTGGTGACAAATCCTGCAGTTTTGTTATAGCATGTCTCTAATTTTGCTAGGTCAAATTTTCTTAGGTTTGTAAATATGCATGACGTGCAGAGCAGAGTTGAGATCAAATGGGTATGAGCTATAGTGCCTTTTGCATTTTTTGTGTAGTAGAGTTTGCTCCAATACAGCGTACCTAGTTTTTGTGTACTTTTTTATGGTTTGAGATATGTGGCCCCCAGTGTGAACAGTGGGTGTGGTGATGGTGATGTTTGTTGATATAATATTAAAAGAGGGGAGAGGTGTAGTAATTTTAGTGGAGTAGAACAGCATAAGTTTGGATTTATTGGGGTTCAAGATGAGGAGGGTATTTGTTAGCCATGTTTTGATTGTTAGAAAGGACTCTTGTGTAAGTGATTTCAGTTCTTGTATTGTAGGGGCAGCACATATTACTTTGGAGTCATCAGCAAACTGAATAACAGAGGCATGTGGGGCTGAGGTATGGAAGTTGTTTGTGAATAATGAGAAAAGTAATGGAGCTGGTATGGAGCCTTGGGGAACCACTAGGGTCACAGAAGGAAGGAAGAAAGGGGTGATAGCTTTTCTTGCCAGTGTCCTGCTTTCTGGCATCCAGTCAGGTAGTCCTGGCACCAAGCAAGAGTAGACTGACAAAACTTTAGCTCTGAAAGGGTGGTTAGGGGTTTGTTGTGTGAAATCATGTTGAAGGCTTTAAATAGGTCTAAGTAAATTGAGGATACATATTTGTGATTGTTTCTGTGATGGTTTATTGTGTTGGTGAAAGATAAAGCAGTATAAAATAAAATGCCACTGATAGGCAGAATAATTTAATGCAAGAAGTTTGAAGCATTTTTATGTGAAAGCACTCACTGTGTTTTTATTTATTGCATTAAATTATTCCAACTATACAGCGTCATTTCTTTATTTTATGTGCATTTTGTTTTGAAGCTACAGCTGGTGTGTCCCACTAGTTATATTTTTGCTTTTTATAATAAAGCAGTAGTAGTACTGTGGTGTGGGTGGAAGCCGTGCTGTGTATGGGATATTAGTTTGTTTGCAGGTATTCCATGATTTGTGTGTGTACAGTTCTCTCTAGTATTTTAGACAGAGGGGATAAGATAGCAATTGGACGGTAGTGAGCTAGCTCTGTAGAGTTGCCTCCTTTGTGAAGTGGAATTATGTGGGAAGTCTTCCAAATTGTTGAGACTTGGTGTTCTAACATGTATCTATCTATAAGTATTGAAACTGGGTAGGCGACTGCTTCAGCATTTAGTTATAGAAGCTCTCCTGGTAGGTTGTCTACAGCTAAGGTAGTGGGCTTTAAGTTCTTAAGCAATTTTTTTATTGTTACAGTTGAAACAGGTTGAAGGGAGGAGTAGGAGTAGTTGGAGTTGGGGTGGGTGACTGTTTGCTAGAGAGTGCTGATATGGTTTCAATAAAGTATTTATTGAGCTGGGTAGCAATATTTTCTTCATTATTAGCAGTAGTAGGTTGATGCTAGTTTTTTCCACTGCAAACAATTTTCTTAAAAAAATTGAAGAGTAAGGTGAATTGTGAGAAAAAGAAAGAAAAACGTAATCTGGATGGTGTAGGTAGGCCAAGATGGGGAGGTGGTGTATGCTTGAGTGTGTGCGGGAAACATAGGCAGTGGAAGAGGAGCACATTGGAGCCATTTTTCCTAGGGCACCAGGTAACTTAAGGCCAACCCTGTGACTAGGATAATGGAATATGTGGACTTTTGCCTTGTGGGAGTTTGAATTGATTCAGTGTGCCTGCTAGATGTATGCTTCATGGTGGGTGCTGCCTCTATTGTGTGTTTGTAAGGTGGCTTCTCAGGTTACATTTAGGAGGCTTTTATTTAGTCTGATCTGTGTGTGATGGGTTTAGTGTCATTTTGTATGGTTCTGACAATCTGCATGTTATTTGTTCTGGCTTTGTGTGTGAGTGTTGCCTCCAACATCATTATATAACTATATCTCTCTCACACTATGTCAGTTTTAAGTAGTAGGTGGTTATCAGTAAACATGAGGCAGCTGCCACATCTTCTCAGGATGCCCATTTAAATCAAGTTGGCTACAGAGATGGTTGGAAAGCGCAAATCTATTGTTTCAGGTGCTTAGTGACGTCACCAAATAAATATAAGTACTTTCAAATGTTAAAATATTCTGTAAAGGAACAGCCACAATGAAAAGTTTAAATATATTTAATCATAAATAATAAAAGAACATGAAAATACTAAATATCTATTTACAATAAACAGCAAAGTTTCAATCACAGGAAATGTTAAAATAACACAGAGGAATAGATTCACACAGATACAGAAAAATGGTACTTAACTAATCTCACTATATTTTCCTGATTGGTGTAAAGAATTACTATTCCCTGGTTACTTACTAAAACAAGGCAAGATGAAGTGGTGAGTGATCCTTCTATGTCAGCTTTGAAAGACAGACTGCTCTGAGACTTCTGTCTCATCTAGTATTAAAACATCATTTCAGTTCTGGATTACAGAATGACATCACATACATCTGATCATCCTACTTCTGGTTCCCATACTACCCTCCTTTACTAGAAACTGAACTAGAATATTGCACATATGTGTTACCATACATACAGATAGAGCTTCACTAAGATGTGTTATAGCATCTGGAAGCCATAAAACTATTTCAAAAAGTGAATGGAAAAGGAATTTTTACTAACTGACTCTACCCCAAAACTTTTAAAACTCCAAGAAAAATCTTTACAGTAGAACAGACTTTAAAATAAAACAAGTTGTAATATAATAAGAACAGAAATAAAATAATGAAAGTGTCCCACCCTTAAATGAATAAATCAAATTCAGCCATCCAATACAGTCACACAGAGGCAGCAGTCTCATATCCCTTGCAGCTAAATCAGAATGCAAATAAAAAAACCTTAATAAGAAGGCCTATTTCTCAACTCCTCCCACTAATTAGCTGATATAATCCCTTTTCATTGTGTGAGTAGAAAAGGAATTCTTATTAACTGACCCTAACCATGAACTTCTGAACTCCAAGAAAAAACTTTAAGGTAAACAAACATTAAAATTAAACAAACTGTTATATAATAAGTGCATGCATGTGAATGCACACCAGCAGTAGTTTCTCAGCTTTCAGATAAAGACAGACTGAATAATGCAGCAGCAATAAGTCAGAGCGCCAAAACCTCTATCTTCACAGAATTTGTACCACAGAATCCAGCTGTGTGCAGAAATGATAGTCATGTTTTCAGTTTCTGAGCAAGAATTTTTAAACGATTGTAGAAATGATACGTTAATATATCCAGTATCTGAACCAGAGCCTTTCATTGAGTGTAGAACTCACAGACCCAAATCCAATACATGAAAAAGCAGTTTTGAATGAAAGTAGAACTGATACCCACATACCTAGTGTCTGAATCCAAACCTGTGCTGGACACAGACGCCCTGAATGAGTGTTAGACAGATAGATTTACATACAAAGAGGCTGAAGCAGAGCATTTGATACTTCAGGAGGCAAAGCTCCCTGAGATGGAGGTGGAAATAGAGGTGGCAGCCCTCAAAAGAAGGGTCCGTTCTTGAGATGGATGCAGACAATGAGATGGTGATGCTGCCAGAGGCTGTGACAATGAAGAAGGAAACATCTCTGTTTTTTTTTTCATGAGGTGGAAAAAGTGAGAAGGAAGAAATGGAGCTCCCTAATAAAAATCCACTGCAGCTTCCAGAGACATGAGTGAGTCAATGAGGAAGTGATGCTCTGAGTGAAGAACTTTAATGTTATTAATGATCTAATTTCTTCAGAAGAAACGGCTACATATGAGGCAACCCACCATGGATGGTAACAAAGAATATAAATGCAGGCTATCTGTAAAAGACTTAAGAGAAGACATAAGTGTTGAATTCCAGTCACATGTAGAAAGCTTTAGAGCAACTGCAGTTTGAAATTGTGTAAGGCTCTAAGAAAATGTAGAAACTAATTATCAAAATGTGGGTATACCTTTCAAAGACAGAGTAATTTTGGAAATTAATATCAGAAGGAAGTGTCACCCTTGCTTGGGGATGATCCACTTTTGAGTCTGAAAATGGAACCATGCCTGCAACTGGAGATTAATGTTACAGATGGTGTAATACTTGTGATGAGCATAAGAGAGCCAGCAGACATTTGGTAGTTCCTTTAATAACTGCATGTAAAAGATTTACTCGGCAGTTTCAGCAGAATCTTGATGCTGACTGCTGTAAAGAATGAAATACATGAAGAGAAGATGAAAAACACATTACATATTGATTTAGAAGACAGTTCCATCAGCATGACTGGGAGGGAGGCCTTGGTGAAGGGACTTGAAAGGAATGGATACTAAATCAGTATAGTTCTCTGGTCCATCCCCACATCCATGTGGCTGTAGATCCTAAGGTTTTGAGGTGAAAACTGAGTATATGTAACATAGTGGAGCAAAGGCCCTTCAAGACTATCAATAACTCTGTGTTAACCAGGATAAATTATGCACAATAGCTGTGCAAAAGCAAAATCATCACAGAATGATTTGAGAGGTAGGACCATTGGAATAGTAGAACCAAAGTCATCAGACATTCAGAGAGGTAGGACCATTAGAGTAGTAGAACTAAAGTCATCAGACATTCCAAACATCTGACAAGAAAGCAGGGCTTTGAGACTATCTCAAACAGAACCATCTAAAGAGAGACAGAAACTGTGAACTGTGAAGTTAAGCCTATATGGATGTCACAGACTGAAAAAGATGTCTAATAAAATCTGGACTGGTGCTTCTTTCAAAAGCCATACTTTAAATCTTTTGAACGTGTTCTGTGTTGTGTTCACAAACTGTATGAAACCAATAAATGTACATCTAAGTTAAATTGCTAGGGTTTTGAAAACTGAAATATATGATTCTATTTTTCTCCTACCTTTCTGTAAAGTGGGTTTTAAAGCTAATTCCCCAGGTTCCTGATTTGTCACAGTAGACTAAGCTATACTGACCTACTACATGAGATCATACAATGATTTTATAATGGCTGAAAAGTATATGTTATTATCCCACTTCTCTTCACTGCATTTATAAAGGCGGATTGTTTATAGACTGAATAAACGTAACAGCTACATTCTGTATTCTCTGCACCAGGATAAAAATTAGATTTATCTAATTTAGCAAAGTAAGTAAGCAGTTTTAAAATAATGTTATTTTTTTTTTCTCTTTTAGTCCTTTCTGTACAATATTCAGCCCTCCATCAGGGCAGGCAATTTCCTCTGAAACTTCCCTTTCTTTATCTTGGTATATGTCCATTGTTCTCCATATTCTGCCCTGCATGGCACCCTCACCTTTGTTACCTTTGTGACGGCTTCAGCAAAGTACTCCTTCAGTTATCCCGCTTCTTCCCAGTCCTCTGTGAATGTGATCTCTCTCTCATCTTTGCTCCAGCTGGCCATTTCTCTTTCTCCCTTTCATCTTTCTGCCGTGTACTTAAAAAAGTCCTTACTTCTCTCCTTGTTCACTTTTGTTTCCTCCATTTCAGTTTTAGTCTCTGCAGCCCTTGCCATATTTTTAGCCTTTCTACTTGCCTTGTACTGAGCATCTTCCACTTCCTTGCCCCTTCCTCTCCACATCTTCTAGGCCTTACCTTTTACCTTAATTGCTAACCTTATATTCCTATATTACCACATTATCCTTTTTTTCCCTTTTCTTTATGCATTTTTGTCTGTTCCTTACACCCTGCAGCATAGCCCTAAGAACTCCATCACTGACCTGATTTTAGAGCTCATTTTCTCTCAAGATTTGTTCCGAGTCTCATAATGTATCCTTCACCACCTTCCCAGGACAGCATAATCTATTCTTTTAAAATCCCAAACAATTATTATTTTTTTTTATTCTCACCTTTAATCTGAACCATACTGACTAATGGTGCTTTAACATGAACATCAATGGCATCCTCCACATTGGCTAGAACCATGTCCAGAATGTTGTCCTTTCTATCCTATGCCAGTTGGCTGAACTATTTATGGTCCAAGACTTAAGGCCACACCTGCTAACTGTACCCTGGAGCAAGGCAAAGCAGCAAAAAAGTCAGGTGGAGTGTTGACATGCACAGGAAGCGGATGCACTAGCAGAAAGCAAGAAGTTATTATCTGTCTATACGGTTAGTCATCTGGTAAGACCCCATCTGAAGTAATGTATGCAGTTCTGAAGTCCTGTTTTTTCCAGGACATATGCAGACTATAGGCGACACACAGGAAGTCAACCAAAGATATGCACAGCTTTCACCAGAAGATGTATAAAGCTTAATATGTGAAGTCTTGAAGGAAAGAGGCACAGAGGACAGGTAAGAGAAACATTTAAGTACTTTAAGGGAATAACATGATCCAAGCTGGTACCCTTTAAAATTACATGAAAATAAGGATATTGGAACGAGTGAACACACTTTAAAATTACGAGTTTGAAGGATCAAGGACGATATAAGTAAGTATTGTTGTATTGACTTAGCTGTTTAGTGAGAGTATTTTTTTAAATGTAAATAAATAAATAAATAAGTAACATGTGTGTGTGTGTGTGTGTGTGTGTGTGTGTGTGTGTGTGTGTGTGTGTGTGTGTGTTTGTGTGGTGTGGTGCAGTGTGCATATGCATCTTTGTATATGAGAAAGAGAGAAAGAGAAGGATGTTGCATTAGCGGGAAAGACAGAGACAGCACACACCATCTGCTTTCGACTGTCGCATGCAGTACAGGATACATTCCCTACGAATAAGAAGTATGAAATTAAAATATCTGGCCTTATTGACTGACTTTAATTCTCATGGATTTACCAGCAAACCAAACATTATATGGGGACAGAGCAGAATTATGTGGCAAAATCAGGGATAGTTAAGAGGCATGGGGGAGGGGCTGCAAAGCCTTGAATTCTATGTTTTTTTTTATTAATTTGATCACAATGAGACATTTGAAATGTATTCACTTAATAAAGTAGTTGCAACTGCCGGCATGTGTGTGTGTGTGTGTGTGTGTGTGTGTGTGTGTGTGTGTGTGTGTGTGTGTGTGTGTTTGTGTGCTTTTGTGCTTTTGAATGTGCGTGTCTGTGAAAAGCTTCCTCCAACAACAGTTACAGCAAACCTGAAACATCAGGAAGACAAACTATTTTATATCTTAAATATAAAAACAATTATATAATAATAAAAAATACAAAACAATTTAACAGATAGCCTGTTTTCTAACTGCAATCCTGCCTTCTAGGATGATGCCCTTCCAGGGATGGAAACACCTTTAGGCACGTGTTAATTTCCTGATAACGCCCACCCTATTGGGCATTATTGCTTGTGAAGTGCACTGCCTGCTACATTCAGGCTTGGAATGACATGGTAACGTCATTCAAGTTTTAACAGATTCCGCCAAAAACATTCTGATGAAAGCTACAAATATACACACATGAATGGGCAAGAAAACACATTTCATCACTTTGTTTTGGAATCTGTTGAGAGGAATGGTGAACTTTAAAGGCAGAAAGGGCAATATGTACAGTAAAGTCAACTTCCTGAGAAGATGTGGTACTTGATATCAGAAGCCTTACTAGGCACTAAGCTGAATTGTAAGCATGCAGTTTGTGTTGGACCTGTTGGTATCCAAATCTATAAGCCAGTGGTTCAACACGGTAGTGTTCTGCTGAAAGCAGCAGTTTATGAGTTATAAGTCAATAAACGAATAGTGCAACACAAAACTCCTTTTATTGTGTGAAAAATAGTAAAACCAGTCAAAAACAGTGATCATATTTATGTTATAAACTACTTCCTTAGACTGTTAAACAGCTAAGCCAAATCTATGCCTTTCATAAGCCACACATTGGATAATGCTGTAATTGCCTACCTCTGGATAGTGCTGTACTTGCCTACCTCTTAAGACTGGATTTATAATAAATGATTAATTTAATCTAGGATATGTTTTTATGTATTTAGAATAATTTGCCATCTGTATATTTTTAAAGTGAGCACTTTTTAAATCTTCATCACTGACTAATAAAATAACAAATTAACATGGAATGTAAAGCTATGAGTCTCACCACATAAAAATGTTTCAATAAAGTAACATTCAGACAACCAACAGAAATGTTTTACCTCTCAGTTTTATTGATTTTTTAAATTAGTTTTGTGCAGTGAAACATATTTTTGGTTTATTTTCAGTTGATTTGCTTTATGACTGTGTATACTGTATTGGGACTGAAAATTTGAGTTTAATGAATAGTGCAATAACAAAACATTCAAGAACTCTTATACTTCAAAGCATAGCAAAGTCAGTTCTGGAACATATGGTTGAAAGAATTTCTGACTGTCTGGAACTTAACAGACAGGATTAAACCCCTGAGCTATTAATGAGGTGCTTCCTGTAACCGAAGGTACAGGGTTTGATTCTTTCCACCTCCATTTGCTTACTCTGTGACTCTGAATAAGTCACTTAATCAGATGATACTCACAGGTTACACCTGAAAATAACACTTGTGTTCAGAGGGCTTACACAGTTAGCTAATGTATAAACACACACACACGCGCGCGCGCACACACACACACACACACACACACACACACACACACACACACACACACACACACACACACACGTGGGGGGGGGTAGAACACCAAACCTTTGGGGTGGGAGGACTTAATGATAAGATGTAAAAATGAAAGAGAGCCCAGGCATGTCATGGCAGGTAATCACAGACTTGAATTCATGTCTCTCTCTTCAAGAAAACCAGTTACACATTGCACTGATCTGCATTCCATTAGGTCTCAGGTAAGGCTGAGGAAATGTATCCTCCCAGTCAATGAGATAAGGGAAGACTGAAGCCTGTTGAGGCTCGGATCACTGGTATGGTGTGGGATTAGATATTCATATCCCTGGAACACTGCTCAGTGTGCTTTAGGAATCCACATTATTTAAGCCATAGGGTTGATAGCATTTGCTAGATGAGTGACAGCTAGTATATCATTCATTCTTGTTCAATGCTAATCATTGACAAGACTCACGATAATCACTGATAAGGACCCCTCCCTCGAATTAGAGAAGCTTCCTAAAACATTTATTTATTTATTTACATTTGTTAACCGGGTAATGTCAGAGGAGACCTGGGGAGATAAGCTTCAAAACAAGTAGTTAACAGAACAAGGAAAAACATATATATAAATGGCAAAGATAAAAGTAAGAACTACAGAGGTTGCATGAATAAAAATATACGATGCTAGTTCAAATATACAATTAAGTAAACAAAGTGTTTAAATGCATGCAATAAAACCTAACAAGAAGAGCAACAAGTAGAATGAAGTTTAACAAGTATTTTTTCATAGGCTCAGAGATTAGTACTAGGCTAACTGCCTTGTGGACCATTTTAAGCCTAGCCAATTGCCCCATGTGAGTTTCAAATGCTGCACCTTGTGCCTGTAAAGTAAACACCTTAATCATTACACCAACCTCCCTCCCAAAGGTAAGTGTAGAACCCTGTGCCTAGTGTTTGTCAGGTAATCACTTTAACCATTATTTCAACCCCTCCCCTTTTTTTATTTCAGCTTAAATAGATCGAGGGAAGAGGGACTGGAGAGAATAAAGGTTGGAGTGCATGTATTGTATTGCAGTAAAGAGTCGGTGAAGAGGTTAACATGATTGTCTTCACTCAGTAAGTTAGTGAACTTAAAAGTCTGCATCCTTAGGTGTACATTCTGGAAAAGAACAAGTCATGCATCCATTCATCATTCATGAATTTCATTCATCCATTCATTCAGTCATTCATTTGTTCATTTCTTTATTCATTCTCCAGTTACCCATTTAATGCAATTCACTGTCGCAGGGGAGATAATGCCTATCCCAACACACACTGGGTGCAAAATAAAGAAATTAATCCTGAGCAGAGTGTTGTCTCATCACAAGGCACACAAACACACAAACTCACTTTCACGAAGCACATATACCTACAGGCAATTTACAAGACTGCCAGTTCACCTATGACACCTCTTTGTGATGCGAGAGGGCACCAGAACATCTGCTGGAAACCCATGCAAACACAAAGAAGACATGCAGAGTCTTTTTAGATGGCATCCCAGCTGAGAACTGAACTGGATTGCAAAGCACCATGAATAAGCAATGCTAGTCTTTGAATTTATTTTGCACTGTTTTATGGTTTTAATGTTATCATTCGGTTATAAAATTAAGTTTTTTGATTAGTACATCTAATACTTTATCAGGGATGGCCACAGCTATGTTTTAGACTAGATGGTGATTTGGGTATGGCGGTGAGTAGGGAGATGACTGGATTATGACTCTAGATGACCATTCTCTTTTCTTTTGGAGGGAGGGATGGTTCATCTTCCCTGTGTTATAATTAACGTCCATTAGAATCAGATGCTAGGGGTGATAAAACAAAAATATCAAAGCAGTAGTGGACACTAACTGATACCCGTCAGATATGTGAAAACCAGGCATATATCATAGCAATAACAACATCCTTGCATGCATGTATGCTTTCCATCAAAAAGTAAGCTGAAATGCTGTGCTGAATTGAAAGACCCTTTGCCCCTGATAATGTTCACTAAATAAAGCCCCTGTAACAGCAGTTGTTTTGCTTGCTTGGCACATTCAGAGATAAACCATATTGACCCATAGATGGTAGAGATAGACTGGTGGATGGGGTAGAGACAGTGGGCACAGAGAAAAAAAAAAAAACTTTGCTAAGGAAAAATACTTTTTTTTCATGTAGCAATGGATATTTTACAAATCTTTTTTGAAGCTTTTTGCCCCTGCTGCCTGCTGACCATCAGACTGTCCCTCTTGGCCAACTGCACAATTCATTCCTGATACAGGGGTGGAAGACAAAAAAATAGATGTGGTCCACTAACAGAAGGCACAAAGACATTGGAACACAGATGTGATGCAATACCTTTTATTGGACCAACATAGGCTTTGCAATTACTCAAGCTTTTGAGCTGGCATGAGCTTTCATCAGGATTTATTAAGTTATTGATGTTAGATGTGGGAGGTGGGGAGGCAGACCAAGAGTGTGCATCATTTAGACAGCCTTGGCCCCAACCCCGTAGTGCATACTCAGTAACATACTCTGGGTTTAACATACGATGGGCTTCAATGAGGATGTACTACTTAATTCCATGATTCCACGAATGATACATTTCAGGACAGCCCTGCCTCCCCACCTTTTAAGACAGGGCTCCCATTATGTTTTCATTTTTCATTGAGGATTCAACCACAGAACATGTGCCTTAGGCTGGCACTCCCACCCTCACCCCCTGAAGAAATGAGATGCCTAGGCTGCATCACTTCTCCCCTCTGCTATTCCACCTCTAGCAAGCACATGGACTGTTACTTGAACTTGGGCTGCCAGGGTCGTAGTCAGGGCTCAATCCCTGTATGCCAGTGGAGCTGGTTTATAAAGATACATCTTTTTGCAGATTACTAATGAATGAACCAATAAAAATAACAGTTTAGCATTCTGCTTCAGTGCTTCTACCCTCATTCTGCACCTCTCAGACCTCCAAGGATGTTTTACAGCAATCAAAAATCTTGTTGAATTCAATGTTTAAGTCATTGTCATGCCAGAGCCAAGTTACACGGCAAAAACAAATAGCAAGTCATTTCCTTTTTGCACTTAACTGCATTCCAGACCAAGTCCTTGAAGTTTAGGAGCATGTCTCAACTGCTTTATGGGATTAGAAAGGAAACATTATAACACTAATTACTAGGATTCTGGACTCCTGCTCTTCATTATAAGCAGTACATCAAGCTACTATTAAACTAATACTTTATAGAGCTCACTAAAGTTCTGGCCTGTAAAAAATGTTCTGCGACTACAAAGTGGTCTGTTGCATATGAAATTAAAGCAATGAAACTAACAAATAAATGGTGTACAAAACCCAGGGCAGTTTTGTACTGCTGGATAGACTTTAACAACTGCTATATATTTGTTTTAACTACTTAAAAAAACACAGGATAGCATTACTTATTGCATTCCCTTTAGCAGTAAATGATGGAAGCATTGGGAAACGTCTGAATAAGACAATGCCCCATTTGTTATACAACAAAAGATTAAAGCAAGTATATAGTTTGTCTTTTTTCATTTCCTCTATACATGTTCTCAGGAGGCCAGTAGACTCACATATGTTATCATGTTGTTTGTGACATATATTTCTCATTCCCCCTTGTAGTTCTGTAGTGACAGAAATGTAAGATCATTTTTATTTAACTCTATATCCTATGATACTAAAAACATACATATGCATTTGAACTGCAACATGTCTCAAAGCTTATAAAATCTATTGATTATGCAGATAGAAACATTCTCCTGCACACCTTTAAAATAGCTGCTTCTTATTTCATCCCTAAACAACAACAGCATTCTTCCTCCATCCTTTCATCTGGTCACCTCATTCCCACTTGCACTCTTACAAGGAGAGTCAATACACAAGACCATACAGAAAAGAAGAGATGATACCTAACAATACTGGTGGAATCATGTAACACAAGGCAGCTTAAAGTCTAAGCAGGCAGTGCAGAATAATTCATGTGGCAAAGGAAAGGGGAACACAATGAAAGGGAAGCACTGTAGAACAGCAACAAAAGCGGAAAAGAGGATGGGGGTAATGGTATCAAAAGGCCTAAAGCCCCACGAGACAGCAACGATGATTATCTTGCTATATGTATATAGCCAGTAAGGAGAGCAGTTTGCCGTTCTGGAGTGTTCCTCTTTGTAAGAGTGTAGACAAAATAGAAGAGGGTCGCAGAAAGTCAATACAGACAATGCACAGTCTGCAGAACACAGTATCCATGTAATGAATGACTAGGAAAATTTAGCATGTATGCATGCAGCTAAAGAAAAAGCAGACAGGAGGTAGTAGAAATATTATTACCTCAAATAAATGTGCCTGGTAAAAGAAGCTACCATCTTTCAAAAATGTCAGCACTCAAAATGTTGAGACTAGACAAGCCAAAAAAAAAAAAAGACTGAAAATCCAGGAGAAGAATGAATCTTAAACATTACTCTTCTCCTTTGAACTTCTTTTCAGCAGAGGAACAAGGCCCCTCAATGTGGAAGACAGGTCCCTCACACCCTGAACTTATATATAACAACTCAGAGATCACTATACCTCAGAGAAAAGGGAATATCCCCAGAAATGGCCATCTTGGACTTAATATATGTATGTCCATTCTTTCGGCCATTCAGTCTTCATGTTTTGGGACTTGTTCTAGCAGGTCCTAATATTTCAAATGGTTACCTTCAAGGACAGAATATGTGAAAAAACAATATAAAGAATGTATACTGTAGATGGCTTAGGGAGAATATGAGAAATATTGTTTCACAGAAAGGGTGATAGATGATTGAACAGATTTTCCAAAAAGATAATAAGGTCAAAACCAGTAAAAAAAACTATTGAAGACTGTGTAGGAGCAGATATGAGGTAAGGACAAGGAAGAATCTGTTAATACAATCTGCAGTCTATTTGTTTAGCAGAAAGGGAAGTTTAGATAAGGCAGGCTATTAGAGGTCTACATCAGCTGTCAAAATCCATTTTGGATGTGTATTAACATTTGAATGGTTTGATTGCATCACATCTGTCACTGTGCTTCTGTGTGTTGAATAAATCAATATTTTACAACATTTTGCTGCATTTGTATGATCCATTTTCTTAATCCTTTTAGCTACCCTTCACTGTAACCCTTTGAGAAACTTTGTAATTTTTAAGTTATAAGCTTCAGAAATAGTAAAGTGCCTTTGCAAGATAATCTGGATACTGATCTCAGCTGCTGGCTGCAGCCCACCATGCCAACCAGAATGACCAGTTTGTCCTAGCATTAATAAACCAAACTTTGTTTATCTCCTGTGATATTAGTAACTTTATTCCATCCAACCATTAATCCAGCCACCCATTTGTCCATCCATCACTCCATCCAACCAGTTTGTTTATATCTTATAGCAGACTTTTTCCCATTTCTTCTATTTAGTACAATTCAGGTAATAAACACAAAGGATTATCCCATGTACACAGCAGTTTTAACAGAAACATGGGCTACACGTGCCTAGGAGGGGGGCCTCATTGTACCTCCGGGGTCTGTAATTGTAATCCTCAAAATTATGAGACTTTAACTTCGCATGACGGATATTATTTATCTATTCACTTATTTTAGTTATTGTATTTGTTTTTGTTTACTGGAAAAGTCCAGCTGGACACAAGACCCCTTGGACACTTAGTGGAAGCCAGGGGAGAAAAGCTCCGGACACATAAAGTTAGAGAACAATGCATTGCATAATCACAATTTTGACATGTTATGCAATACTAAGACATTATATGTACATGACAATAATACACAAGACATTATACGTTTGTACGTAATAGTAAGATATAGTAATACAAAAGGCACTGGAATACACTTAATACATATAAGGAAAACTACATTGTAGAAGGATTTAAGCAATGCTTCAGTTTCAGTACATACGTGAACAGAATTTTAAGTACAGGATTTGCTATGGTGGCAATGCTAGTTAGTAATCTTATTCTAGAGTGCAACAGCAGCATAGCCAAGAGTTAAGGATAAGTTATTTTAGTTTAGCTTTGAAGATGAATGGGTTTTCAGTAAGTCTAATAGGAAGTGGGATGGAGTTCCAAGCCTTGGAGATATGGCTGGAATACTCAGCATCTCCAGCTATGTTGCTGGATTTGTGAACCATGAGGAGATGTTTGCCACTAGAGTGGAGTTGCTGGTTGGGATGTACTTTTGTAACAAAGGGCCCAGCACAGGGTACCTTTCAGGGTGATGCACGTCTCTGTGTGCTACTTGTAGAAGAGAGAAAATGAGGTACTAGGGTAGCTTTAGCCAGTTAAGGTGTTTAAGGCATGCCTTTCATGCTCTTAGTTGATGAAATCTGGACAAAGCCTAAAATAATGGGGGAACAAAGGCCCCAGATGAAGGACAGATTTTAAATATTGCTCTTATAAACATAGAAATTTGTTAGAACAGCATGATTTGTGCTAGTGTGTATTTTCTGAAGGATATGAAGTCTGAAACTCAAATGTATGTCATTATTTAGTGACTTCAGTCCTCAATAATTTCCCAGAAAACCACAAATTTTATGAGGAACAGACCAAAAATATGACGACAAAATATGGACAGTGCAGAGATATGCTCTTCCCATATTATGTTGCTCATTCCTTTTCTACCCAGCAGATCAAAGATTATTAAACTACAGCATTTG
>NC_056736.1:567806775-567869275 GCF_019279795.1 Protopterus annectens
ATATTTCAGTTGACGCTGGTACAAAAACAACTTGAAAAAATGCTAACCAAGGCCCCACTCAGTTTACAGGTAGCAATGGTATGAGCAGCAAATGTATCAATATCAGATTTTAAAGATGGTGCACATAGGATAGTTGTAGACTTTTGGAGGCCATCAAGCATGCGTTGCATATACTCCTGTTTAATGATACCTATTGGGTATTTGTGCTAAACATCTTACAGTTACGTCGCGCTATTGGTTAATGTGCCAGATTTCGAGATCTTACATGAATATTCGCATACAGAATTCCAAAACACTGAATGTTAATGAACCTCATTAAATATGTATGGTGCAAAAGGTACTTAAAAGCTGTATGTGTGCATAGCGTAACGCACTTAAGGTATGGCACAAAGATAAGCTGCCACCTGCTGTCATCTGCTGGCATTGTTGTGATAGAAAAGATTTCTATTATCACACACTTATATTATCAGCAATCTGTATAAATCAACTTTTACATGTTGTCAGTCATTTTATTTTGTACATTTTTTTTGCATTGCAGTCTGACATAAAGGAGGGGACTAGAATTCAACAATATGCATACAGATGGCTAAATGTACATCAGTGACAAGGTGATTTTCCCCATATGCAGTTACATGTATAAAAAAAAAACAGCCCCAGTGAACTATATATACTGACGGAGTGAAAATATAGCTGTAGTGACTCCTCATTAACCTGTAATGTCTGTGGTATGTTTATGGAAACTGACGACGACAGATAAGGATTTCCATAAGTTGTATGTTCACTGACTACTAACGGATACTCTCTGATGTTTAGTAATATAGTAGTAGTAGTTAGTACATTCAATCTGAGAGACAATATCAGGAAGGTTTCAATGTTCACCGTTTATTGTATTAATATGTAGCCACGAGTGCATAACAGTTTATTTTAATATGATAACTTTTCACTGTTTCCTTAAAACTTCTGTTATGTGTGTTACATACCATATAACGACAGTAACATTTGTTATGACGTGTGTTCCTGACTGCAGTTTATATAACAGGCATCTGACATTCTTGGGGTACACATCTTCTTTCTGTTTGGATGTGTGCCTAACTGTAACTACACCATTGCTATAGTACTGGGCTTGTGGCACATTGGTTATGTGTTTGTCCATTACTTGTGATATCCACTGACATGGGTTCAAATCCCACATATGATGTATACAAAATCTTTAAATGGATTGGTAGATGTGATGATGTTGTTACTCCTTGTGGATTACATATACATACATGCTTTTCATTTTCATTCTGATTATCTGTAAATAATACTGATGTACCTGAAATGGATTGTTTTGCATAGCTTTGCATTGTAAATGAGAGGCAAACAGTTCAATTGAAGCTTGCTTTTAACATTATTATGTCAATCTGTGAGCCTCTATAAAAAGTATAATGTGCATATCACCCTGAAAAACAAATGTACATATCACCCTGTCTTCCAGATGTCATTCAGAACAAGGGGAGACAGTTTCTCATACAGAGAGAATAAAATTATAATCAAAGTTCTGGACCAGCATGGCCACAACCTTCTTCAACAGATGGGGAATACTGTCTGGAGGAATGAAGTGTGGATGGACCCAACAGACATGAACAATGATGTGGGCTTGTCACCATAGATCCAGGGAGTCCTATCGATGATGTAATCTGGCATGATCCTCTGTGCAGTCAACAGACACTGCCACTATGAGAGGGTGAGGAATGCCAGTGGAGGTGAGCCATACTTGACCCCTAAATGATATGTTGTTCCTGGCCTCACATCATAACACCAGTCAGAATCATTGGATATGCAGGGGAGATATTAAAGCAGGTGCTCCTACATGTATGTCCTAACTTCTGACACACTTCAACATACACCACTTGTCATTAAGGTACTTTATTTCACAATTATTACCGCATCGTTATATTTGTGTGCCACTGGAATTACACCATGAACATGGACATACACCTCATGTGGATGCACAACTTAAGTGTTACAGCCTGTTATCTTACCAACAACATGCATACTTAACACTCTCAGCAACGTGTGATTTTTTTTCAGTCGTATAGATCCCTCAACATCTGCACAGCAGCAACACATGTCACTTAAGGGTTTCCATATACAGTTAGTGTGATCCATAGTTTTTTATATAGCTGCTTCCGCTTATGACTGTGGAGTATACATGTTGATGTTTTTGTGCCATTTTAACCTACCTCATTGCAAGACACGAGTCTTGAAGCTGCTTGTACAGACAGTCCAGGTAAGGTTGTCCTTCCCGTTTATATGATGCAGCACTTTTTAGCACACCTGTGATCTAAGATATTCAGGTTGCCTTGTTCCATATACAGTTACATCTTACAAGTGCACCATTTGTCATGTAAGTGTCACCATATCCAGTTAGTGTGAACCATATTTGTTCTGTGCCTCTTCGTCCAGCCATAACTGCGGAGCATACACACATGTGGATGTTTGTGTGCCTTGTTATGCAACAGGATCCACATTATGACAGATGACACGCTCACCAAACAGGGATGACATACCTGGTATGGCACTGTATCTGGTTCCTGCATTTCACAACTGATAATTACATCTGTGCCCTTCATGATACTGTATTCTTGTTCACCTGTGGAAGACATCTGCAATCTGCGCATTATACTCACCCATCTGATATGTGTCTATATTATCTCTTGTGTGTTATACCTCAGGTGGAACACTACAGGATGCCTTTTATGTGCTTAATGATGATGTTTTTATATCTATATTTTTACATGGCAGTCACATTTCAATCCTAACTGCAACTCAGGAAACAAATGAAGGCTCAAGGACACAAAGTCTCCAAAGCGAAAAAAAGTAAAAACAGGTTTATTACTTTGCAACTAAACAGTATGATACAAAAATAAACGGTTAAGCGCTTTTCGTCTTAATTTAGAAGACTTCTTCAGACCTACAACAGTAGCACAAGTGCTCACTTTAATACAGACCAGATGGTGATTTCAAAAATCATTAACCAATGGTATTGCATAAGTAATTAAGTAATTAAGCTTGGACTCATGACATCAGCAATAAGTCAAATACAAAAACAGCAACTGTGAAAACCTGTAAAGAACAAAAATGTATAGCTGCTTTTGTGCACAAATAAAGACACATTAAATCACTGCATTTAGGTAGACAGAGTGTAACTCTTAAAATATGTGATAAAAATGATGAAAAAACTATGGAAAAAAAATATATAAATGTAAATGTTTATATACACTTTGTTATGAGTTACAAGAGCGCTCCAAGTGGACTAAAAGAACACTGCACTCAAAATAAAATAGTAATGCTTTCACAAATCAACAACAAGGGTGAAGCAAGCTTAGATATAAAATGAGACATATTTTTTTAAAAGAAGATATGTCAGGTAAGTTTTAGTATTTGTATTATCCTCATCTGTCATATTTGTTTGCTATTTAACTAACATGTCATCTCTCTGTTATATAGGGTCATTGAACAAATTACAGCCACAATGTAATTTTCGTTATTACATTGTAGTCACATAGTTGTCCCATATTTCATTAAGCTGCATCATTTGATATCTGTGAATGTATTTGACATGTAACATTATCTTTTCTTGCAGTATGTCCACTGCCTGCCTCCTCCAGTAACTCATCCACTGATTCGGAGGTGGGATGTGATGTGCCTAACTATGATACCATGGTCCATGGCACACAGGCCAATGAACTGGTTTTATTGTTGTTCCCTGAAGGGGAAAGCAATGTGGATCATGGTGTAGTCTCAGATATGGAGATTGCTGTGGCCGGACATTTTGATAATGTGGGGATATGAGATGACAGAGATGATAATGATGGCCATGAGCCACTGTCTCATGTAGAGTCTGTTGGTGATGGTGACTCTGTTCCACAACGGACCAAAATTGCTTGTTGGACTACACATGGGAGTGTAGCTAATGTTCATGGATGCATGTCAGAGGATGTCCGCCTACTATTGCAGGCAAATGAGCATTCATAGTGACGTGATGGATCTAACCTGTATGCACTTGCCAGTGTCATCAATCGTGTAGCACACCAGCTGCTTGTGTTACACGAAGGTCAGGAGTGTGGAAATGGAGAGGTCATGGCAGCATTATCTGCAGAGCATGACAGTGTCTTATCTGTTGCACACTCTGTTGAAAGTCCTGTTACAGTGGTGCTAGAGCAGTGCCATAGTACTAACTGAGTGTTACATGCCCTAACTGTGCTAAGTAGATTACCTACAGTAGGGAGAGGCAGACCCTTCTCTCATCAGACCCACACATGGCCCACAGACATGAATGTCTGCTCTGTAATGTGCACACATCTCTTGTAGGTCATTCAACTGTGAATCCAACAGACATTCCCAGACTGTTACATCACAGACATGCTCCTACCCCCACTGTGTCCCAACATGCTAGTGTCACGACATCCAGCTCCTTGGTAGAGCACTGTGGGCTGAGTATTTACAGATGTAGCAAGATCAACAAGGACCGCATGGTGATCAGTCAGTGTGGACACCCTAGACTGCATTAGAGTAACACTGACAGTTGATACAATGTGTGTCCTTTTGTGTCATTCTGACACTATGGCAATGATGACTACTGTGCTGACTACTGACTAATTAATCTGTAGGTGATTGTTCAAATGTCTGATGCCACAGGATTTTTGTGATCATTTGTCTGACCTAGGTGACAAGCTTCAGTTTGTGATATGTAGTACTTCTTTGTCACTGGTACATTTTATTACAGCTATTGATGACAGTAATGCTATATGTGATGTCATGTTGAATATTTGCATCAATTGTAAGTGGACATACAGCAGGTGTTTACATGGTTAACAGAATGTCATCCGTCACTGATTGCTACATTACCATTTTCCTTTTTGTATGCCATTCCCGCATGCACAGCTATGCCTCTGTATGCATACCTGTGTCACTTATGGCATTTTAATTTGGTATTGCACATCTCATCCTTAGCACTCTTTAAATGTCTGTGTACCTGTTTCCATTTCTAATCATCATGCTGCCATGTCCTTTCCCTGTGTGCCTTCCCATATCAGACTGACTCTGCACACATATAATACCTATGTTGCTGTAATCCTAACACTGACGCATGTTCCATGTATGTTGTGTGGTCACTGTCATTGTTGCTCTGCATGTTTGTACATGTTATTACCTGGAAATGAGACATGTTACAGCAACAAACTGTTCATAGTAGCATTGCCTTCTGTGTGACATTCCATATCAGGCATGGGGTGTGATGCTTGTTTGTGTTTATTTCCTTTCTGGCTGTTTCTTGGGATGTTTGTAAGTACTCATGCTACTGCAGGAGTTTTACTGTGCAGTAACACACTCTTGCCTAAGACACAATGCACATGGGGGATGCAGGGGGCATAGCCCCCTGCAAAATAGTAGAGGTGAGCATGGATTTGGTTTATAAAAGTAGCAGGGGTGCAAGGTGCAGGGGGACTGCAAAACAAAGTGATGTTTTTAGCTTTTTGTATTGAAGAATGTGCCGTTTGCGGTATGTCAACATCAACATTGTCTGTCGCTATTACACATTGTTGATTTTTTTACAACGTCAATGTTTTATTGTTGATTTTATGTCTGTCAACCTTTTTCAGTTGGTATTATTTACTATAGCCATACATATATCTATATATCTATATGGTTTACTATGACTTACACGAATGGCAGGCAGTCGAATGGCCAATGTGTGAAATCACGGTTTCCAAGGGGCAGGAAATTGAACCAAAAGTGGTCAGCTGAGGTTATTCAAGTTGCATGGTGCACTCGACTGTTTGACAAGCGATGTGCTGAGACTGTGGAGGGAGGTCGCGCTTCAGTGGGGAGTAGGGAAGTAACCCATTTCCTCACTGTAGTGCGATCTCATAGTTGCTATATTTAATGTGCAGGGGTGTGGGGGCAGAGCACATGGGGGATGCAGGGGGCATAGCCCCCTGCAAAATAGTAGAGGTACACTAACTACCACGGCTGGAAGAGGAGAATGTCGAAAATATCGAATGCACTTTCTCGTGCAAACCATTTTTGACATTCCACTCTATCGCATTTACAAAAATCAACTTTATTTTTCGGTGTTTCCATCATTTGAACTTACCCCATTCAACCATGCCATAGTAAACCATCTATATATAGAGACAGACAGATAGCTATACACAATCTCATATGTACATATACAGCGTATATATATATATATATATATATATATATATATATATATATATATATATATATAATAATGTTGAGTTTCAAAATGGCGAGATGGAAACGGCGAAAGTTTATATTCACAAACGTCCATATCGTCGTAAATTTTCCACTGTTAAGTAAACAATCGGCCAACAAAAAAAAAAAAAAAAAAAACAAACCTTAAATTTCCTGTAATGGAGGCCCATGATCCCTTAAGCACAGCAAGTGTTTCATCTACATGGCTTCTGAATGTCCATGATGTTTTTACATTTTAAGTCTTAACTCAGGCCATTAAAGCCAAACCCCACTAGTGGTGGACATGTATGTTTTGGCCTTTTTATTGACCTCATCAGCACAGCATAAGTGAATAGTTTGGCTGTACTTCTTAAACACAGGGTCTTTAAACCCACCTTATGCCCATTAATATTAAGGCCTTACCCAGCGATTATCCTATCTTAAACAACTGTTGACTTTAAGCAAGATCGACCATGCACATGTCGATCTTAGCCATGATCGACCAAAATGATTGTAACCATATACATATATCTCTATCTATGGTGGTTGTGCCTCAAATGTGCCTCAATCTTTGGTAAATTTTGTCTGTGGTTACACTGGTCTAACTGCAACAGTTCAACTATAATGCAATTTCAGAATTTATCATCTTTTTCAGTGGTTGTATGACTGTGTAGTTATTATATTTAATTTCTGGGGGTGGGATGAAGCCCCACATGTAAAAGGGATATATATATATTTTTTTTTATGTGATCATAAATGTTAGAACTTTTTAGACAAATTTCATCAGCAATGTAAAGAAATGTAATTAAAAAAAAAAAAAAAAAATATATATATCTATATATCTATATATATATATATATATATATATATATATATATATATATATATATATGGTTTACCATCATAATATTGAATGACAAAATGTCAAATTATCATTTGATCGAAAATTAGATCCCGACCCAAAACATTGAATTGTCAAAATGTCTGCAATCATTACACTGAAAAAGCAATGAGATCAACTCTAGTATTTTGCAGGGGGGCTCCCTGCACCCCCACACCCCCCTACTTATATATATCAACTCCGAGATCGCACTACAGTGCAGAAATGGGCAAATTTGATAATATCGACATTGTGAGTTTAGACTAATTTAATTTCAACATTTTGAGCATTCAGTATAGTGTGTTCAACCAATTCAGTTTCAACCATTTGTCATTCAATATTATGATGGTAAACATATATATATATATATATATATATATATATATATATATATATATATATATATATATATATTCACTTCATAATCTCGAAATACTGAAATCTCGAATTTCAGTATCTCAAGACCATGAAGCCTTAAATCCATAAACTTGAAACCCCAGAAGCGAGAAACTTAAAATCGTGACTTCTATACTAAACATACAGCAGACACAAACAAAAGCATACACCTCCCTTCACATACACAAACACCTACCATTCATACAAGCAGGGGGGGAAGCCCCCCTGCACCCCCCACACCCCTTTCCTTAAATATACTAACTCCGAGGTCGCACTACACAGACAAACACACAGTACCACCACACAAGCTACATTCCCCTCGCACACACACATCACTCTAACAAAGCACACAGACACACACTAAAGCCCCTACCCAAAACCCGTAAAACACAAACACTTACCTACATCTCCAACCACCCACTCACACACAGCAACACCAGAACCGCTAATTCAAAATCTCCGAACTTTGGGATTTTGAATTTCACGCTTCTGGGGTTTCAGTATTCTGCACTTTCGCCCTTCTGGTCTCGGACTACTGAAATTCGGGATATCAGTAGTTCCAGATTATGAAGGGAACCCATATATATATAGGTTTACTTTTAATGAATGAAAACCAACTTACCCGAATCTGTAAATCTCGAGACGACTACACTAAAACCAGAAACGAACACTTGAATTACCGAATAAAAACTTCTCATACATAATCACGTGTCTAGCACAACAAAAAAATAAAAAAACGAAGCAAATTAAACCCACTCATACAGGAGGCTTCACTCCCCCCACCACACCCCCTATGTAAGAGGCTGCACCCCTCACCCCCCTAAAATTCACCATGGTGGCCAAGTGGTTCCTTTCCCAGAGTAACTTTCCAGTCATCAGAATCTTCTTTGTTTTCTGGTTTTAATGAAGTCGTCTCAAGATTTACAGATTCAGGTAAGTGGGTTTTATATATATTTCCTGTCATTTATTCAAAGTACACTTTTTTGAATGTAAGTTTTGCAGCATTTTATAGGTACTTAGGTAAGGACTAGGCTAGCAACCCTTACAGGCCATTTTAAGCCTAGTCAGTTTCCCTTTTTGTACTTGAAATAACCTATCCCATTTGTTTATAGATTGGTCTTACCCATCTGAAGGTCGATAATTATATATTACTCCTAATAAGAATAACTGGGATCATACTGTAGATAATGTGCGGGGACCCATGCTTGGGATAAAGTATTTTGGAGCTGCCTCTGTCCATTAGTAGTACAGGAGGCAGACCTGGGGTATATTTTCTGTTTCTCATCTTTAGATCTAAGTTGCAGTTGAATGTGGACAAGGATGAACATTGTATTATGTGGATGGGGAGTCTGTTCCACAGCAGTGGTATCCTCTGCGAGATATACCTGTCCCTCCAAACCATTCTGTTTGTGTTGCAGAAAAACTTTAGATCCCTAGATGGGGTATTTCTGATGCCATTTGACTTGCTGATGTGCAGTAAATCCATCAGTAATAAGTCAGTGGATGCCTTGTATGGCAGACACAGGTCACCTCTTAGTAGTCTGCATGATACTGAATATAGAGACAAGACTTTGAGTCATTCCATGTAAGCCATGTTGTTTAGGCCTTGCATCCTTTTAGTAAGATCTCTGTGTGGGAGTTCCAGTTGCTGTATGTGTCTGAACAGATGAATGAGTGGCCTAATGAGGTTGAGTAAATGGGGATAATGGCATCCCTAGATCTAGGCATAATCCCTTTGTTTATAAGCTGTGCAGTATAGTAGGACATACTTACAACAATAGACATGTGTTGGTTAAAAGTTAGGTCACTGTCCACATAACTTCCCAAAAACTAAACAACTGGGTCAACACTTAGGGGTGTATTGTCAGTGTGGTGGTTTCATGGGGTTAACTTCCCAAAGGGAACAGTAATGCATTTTTTGGCATTTAGTTTTAGTCCATGATTGTGGCACTAGTTATTTATTTGAGACAAACCTTCCTGCAGGATGGCTGCTCCTAGCTTGCAATAATCTGCAAACTGAGTCAGCCAGAGCCTTTGTTATTTTGTTGAACTGTATTAATTTCAGTGCTGTTTCATTGCTTGTTAACAGTGTAAGTGAATTAATATTATCATTCACTTACACTGCTAAATGGGAATTTTCGGTTAGGGTCAGGAAGTGGTAGGGGGATTTAGGTTTGGGGGAAAGGTTTAGGGAGGGATGGAGGGTGACAGGGTAAGGGCATGATAGTTTAGATTTAGAGAGTGGGAAGGCAGTCTTAGGGACTGATCGGGGAGTTTAGGTTTAGGGAGCTGAAAGGAATCTTACAGTCGGGGTTTTGGGAGGGTTATATAGTTTAACAGGCTTAGGTTGTGGGGGGATATATAATTTAGGAGGATCAGATAGATGAAGGCAAGGGTCTTGAGATTTTAGAGTATGTAATATTTTTAATTGTTTTCAGTAGGTTTGGATTCAATAAAATTTTCATTGATGTAAGTAGTTTTCATTTAAACAACATAGACTCTATAAAACAAGTAGGAAGGCAGTACACTGGTCCCAGAGTACTGCCTTCCTATTTGTTTTGTGGTTTTAACATAGACTCTATGTATTACTTCACAAGTATGATCTCAGTTGGTAGTTAAAGAACCTTGTCAGTGGTTGTAGCTGCTTCCCAATATTTTAAATAATCTAGCTGGATGACCTATTGTGTCAGATTGTAGTTCGTTAACTGAACCCTTCTCCAATTTTTGGGCTTTTATTTGAAACCTCTGTTGCCATTGGTGAGATAGAGACTTAAAGATATTGCTCAGTTTATGTCTATTATGGATGAAGTTCAGTTAAATAACTATAGTTTTATGTAAGCTGGATGTCATTAGTTTATATACTAGTATTCCTCATGGAAAAAGGATTGCAGCCATTGCTTATTGGTTAGAATCTAATGGTCTTTATCTCATGAAATTTAATAAGCTTCTGTTATCATCACTGGATATGAATTTTAAAAAGAACACTTTTTTTTAATTTTTATTCTAAATGTTTTTTACAACTTATTGGTATAGCTATGAGCATCAGTTCTTGCCCTTAAATAAGCCAATTTTTACACGGGCTATTTTGAATGGTGCTACATTTATGTTTGGTTGACACCATAGGTTCATACTAAGCTAACTGCCCTTATGAGCCATTTTAAGCCTAGCCAATTATCCTTTGTGAGAATCAAACCCTAATCCTTGTGTTTGTAAGTCGAACACCTTAACCATGAGGCCACCCTCCCAACCATTTGGTTAATTCAAACAGATGGCCAACAAGTGTGTGACATTGATAATCCCTGAATGGGGGAATATTCTAATATAAATATATATATTTATATGTATTGAGTTTAGTGTAAATGCCCAAGTCAACATCACAAATCCTGGTACACTACTACCCATGGACCAAACGACAGCCTCGGTGCATGCAAAAATAAAAGTAAAAAAGAAAAGTAAAAACATTGTTTTTTGCATGGGGATATACCCTCATACCTCCTGCTAATTATATATACTAACTTTGAGATTGCACAATGTCGGGGAAAGGGTGTATTCCACAACCTGGAAAATTGTGCAGTCTCGCAAACCTATTGTCCATTTGTTTAGTCATCAAATTTTGTTGACTAAGCTGGTGCCAACCAAGGCTAATGTCAGTGAAATTAAGTATCAGTATATATATATATATATATATATATATATATATAGCCATACACACACACACACACACACACACACACACACACACACACACACACACACACATATATATATATATATATATATATATATATATATATATAGGCTTACAATCACTTTGTCGATTGCGATTGACATTTGTGCAAAACTGCCTTTGGTAGAACTGAAATTACGAATGCCACAATGTCAAACCTTACAATAGCAAGCATTCGCTGTTGTAAGGTTCAACATTGTGGTGCAGATTTCACTATAGTGGGGATTAGGAAATGTACCCTTTCCCTCACTGTAGTGCGATCTCAGAGTTTGTTTATATAAGTAGAGGGGGGGGGTAGAAGTGCAGCATTTCAGTAAAGTTGACATTTTTGAAATTTCGACTTTACTAAAATGCTGCCTTTGACATTTTTTTGTGTTCGGTGTTGAGATTTCCAAACATGTGATTCGGACATCTTAATACTCGAATGGAGTAAATTTGAGTATATGATAGTAAACCTATATATATTTATATATATACATAGAGAGAGAGAGAGAGAGAGATTTCTCTGTACACACACACACACACACACACATATATATATATATATATATATATATATATATATATATATATATTATATCTATAGCAACATTACGCTACAAAGTCATGCTTCTTGTTGGTCATCTTATCATAAATTTGACCTTCAAACCTCCTATGACCGTATCAGATGTCTGTTAGTTCTGCAGTGCTACAGTTGCCATTGTACCTGGAATATAGTAATCCTACAGTGCTGCTGCTATCATTGTACCTGGTGGATGACAGTCCTACAGAGCTACAGTTACCATTGTACCTGGAGGATTATATTCATACAGTGCCATTGCTGTCATTGTTTATTAGGGATGGTAGTTGTACAGTGCCATTGCTGTCATTGTTAATGGGGGATGGTAGATGTATGGTGCCATTGCTGTCATTGTTAGTAGGGATGGTAGATGTATGGTGCCATTGCTGTCATTGTTCATGGTGAATGGTAGTTGTACAGTGCTACTTCTGCTCTTGTACCAGGGATGGTACTTGTACAGTGCTGCTTATGCTCTTGCACCAGGGGATGGTACTTGTACAGTGCTGCTTCTGCTCTTTTACCGGGGATGGTAGCTGTACAGTGCTGCTTCTGCTCTTGCACCAGGGGATGGTAGCTGTACAGTGCTGCTTCTGCCCTTGTACCAGGGGATGGTAGTTATACAGTGCTGCTTCTGCTCTTGCACCAGGGGATGGTACTTGTGCAGTGCTGCTTCTGCTCTTGTACCGGGGGATGGTAGTTATACAGTGCTGCTTCTGCTCTTGCACCAGGGGATGGTACTTGTGCAGTGCTGCTTCTGCTCTTGTACCGGGGATGGCACTTGTACAGTGCTGCTTCTGCTCTTGTACTGGGGATGGTACTTGTACAGTGCTGCTTCTGCTCTTGTACTGGGGATGGTAGCTGTACAGTGCTGCTTCTGCTCTTTTACCGGGGATGGTACTTGTACAGTGCTGGTTCTGCTCTTGAACCGGGGATAGTACTTGTACAGAGCTGGTTCTGCTCTTGTACCAGGGGATGGTAGTTATACAGTGCTGCTTCTGCTCTTGCACCAGGGGATGGTACTTGTACAGTGCTGCTTCTGCTCTTGTACCAGGGATAGTACTTGTACAGTGCTGCTTCTGCTCTTGTACCAGGGGATGGTAGCTGTACAGTGATACTTCTGCTCTTGTACCAGGGATGGTACTTGTACAGTGCTGCTTCTGCTCTTGTACCGGGGATGGTAGCTGTACAGTGCTGCTTCTGCTCTTGTACCAGGGGATGGTAGCTGTGCAGTGATACTTCTGCTCTTGTACCAGGGGATGGTAGCTGTACAGTGCTGCTTCTGCTCTTGTACCAGGGATAGTACTTGTACAGTGCTGCTTCTGCTCTTGTACTGGGGATGGTAGCTGTACAGTGATACTTCTGCTCTTGTACCAGGGATGGTACTTGTACAGTGCTGCTTCTGCTCTTGTACCGGGGATGGTAGCTGTGCAGTGCTGCTTCTGCTCTTGTACCAGGGGATGGTAGCTGTGCAGTGCTGCTTCTGCTCTTGTACCAGGGGATGGTAGCTGTGCAGTTCTGCTTCTGCTGTTGTACCAGGGATGGTACTTGTACAGTGCTGCTTCTGCTCTTGTACCAGGGATGGTACTTGTACAGTGCTGCTTCTGCTCTTGTACCGGGGATGGTAGCTGTACAGTGCTGCTTCTGCTCTTGTACCAGGGATGGTAGCTGTGCAGTGCTGCTTCTGCTCTTGTACCAGGGGATGGTAGCTGTGCAGTGCTGCTTCTGCTCTTGTACCAGGGATGGTACTTGTACAGTGCTGCTTCTGCTCTTGTACCGGGGATGGTAGCTGTACAGTGATACTTCTGCTCTTGTACCAGGGATGGTACTTGTACAGTGCTACTTCTGCTCTTGTACCGGGGATGGTACTTGTACAGTGCTGCTTCTGCTCTTGTACCGGGGATGGTAGCTGTACAGTGATACTTCTGCTCTTGTACCAGGGGATGGTAGCTGTACAGTGCTGCTTCTGCTCTTGTACCGGGGATGGTACTTGTACAATGCTGCTTCTGCTCTTGTACCAGGGATGGTACTTGTACAGTGCTGCTTCTGCTCTTGCACCAGGGATGGTACTTGTACAGTGCTGCTTCTGCTCTTGTACCGGAGATGGTAGCTGTACAGTGCTGCTTCTGCTTTTGTACCAGGGATGGTAGGTGTACAGTGCTGCTTCTGCTCTTGTACCGGAGATGGTGGCTGTACAGTGATACTTCTGCTCTTGTACCAGGGGATGGTAGCTGTGCAGTTCTGCTTCTGCTGTTGTACCAGGGATGGTAGGTGTACAGTGCTGCTTCTGCTCTTGTACCAGGAGATGGTAGCTGTACAGTTCTGCTTCTGCTGTTGTACCAGGGATGGTACTTGTACAGTGCTGCTTCTGCTCTTGTACCGGAGGTGGTAGCTGTACAGTGCTGCTTCTGCTTTTGTACCAGGGATGGTACTTGTACAGTGCTGCTTCTGCTCTTGTACCAGGGGATGGTAGCTGTACAGTGCTGCTACTGCTCTTGTACCAGGGATGGCACTTGTACAGTGCTGCTTCTGCTCTTGAACCGGGGATAGTACTTGTACAGAGCTGCTTCCAGAGGATGGTAGTTGTAGTGTCACTGCTGCCATTGTACATGAATGAGCATATTACTATACTAATTACTAGTACTTAATGTAATATAGTACTATTGCTGTCTTTGTATCTAGAGTATGGCAGGTCTACATGCTACAGCTGCCATTGTACCTGAGGGATGCACAGTTACCATTCTACCCAGAGTATGGCATTCCTACAGTGCTACAGCTGCCATTGTACCTGGAGCATGGCAGCCCTACAGCCGTCATTGTACCTGAGGGATGGTAATCCTATAGTGCACAGTTGCCATTGTACCCAGTGTATGGTATTCCTATAGTGCTGCAGCTGCCATTGTACCTGAGGGATGGTAGCCCTACAGTGATATATCTGCCACAGTACCTGGAGAATGGTATTCCTACAGTGCTATATCTGCTATTGTACCTGAGGGAAAGTAGCCGTAAAGTACCACAGATGCCATTGTACTTGGTGGATGGTATTACTACAGTGCTACATCTAGCATTGCACCTAGAGGATGGTCATCCTACAGTGTTACTGATGTCTTTGTAGATGGAGAATGGTATTCCTACAGTGTTTTCATTGCACCTGAGGGATAGTAACCGTACAGTACTACAGCTGCCATTGTATCTGGTGGATGGTATTCCTGCAGTGCTACTGTTGTCGTATAATATGCAGTGTGCTTAGGTCCTGTTCTAGATAATCCCTTTTTTAAAATTTTCTGCAAATAGCACCATACATTTAGGCTGTACCTCATGATTATTCATATCATGCAATGTTTTTATTGCATTCAACTAAAGGGTTACCAAAGATTAGGAGCTTAATTACCAAAACAGCTAGTCTGGCTTCTACTTTTGTTCCAGTTATTTCAGGATACATTTTTGTTTGTTTGTTTTTGTTTTCAGCACTTCCCTTTTCTCTTGACATTCCATCTGTAATTTATATATATGTTGTTGTTGTGTCTTTCGGCTTTTCCCGGTTAGGGATCGCCACAGCGGAACTCTGGTCTGCTAATGATTGGCAGTTGATTTTTACGTACCAAGTTGCCAGCCCTGATGCACAACCTTCAACGAAGGTACGCCCATTCACACATGTCTACATGCAGTATATATATATATATATATATATATATATATATATATACATACATACATACACACACACACACACACACACACACACACACACACACACACACACACACACACACAGATATATATATATATATATATATATGTGTGTGTGTGTGTGTGTGTGTGTGTGTGTGTCTGTGTGTGTGTGTGTATACCTAACAAAAGGACAAAGATCTATCATACAGCTGCTAAGAACTGCATTCATTAATACATATTTGATAGTCTTTTGATGGTGGAAAAAAATGTTTTTGTTGTTTTTTCTAACTGTTTTCTAAATCACTGCAGAAATGAGGACAGAATTAACTACTACTTGACAAGTCATTAAGACCAAAGAAATAAGGAGAAAGCACGTGTAGAAATGTCAGCATGGCAGTCTATGCAGTACACTGGATTGAAAATGGCTACTGGAGCAATGTCATCCATAAGAGAGGTAGCCTTGGATAATATAACTGCACAGCGTGCAGCAAATCTGGACATTCCTCACTTTGGGAGTTGATGACAAGTATGTGAAAGGGACTAGAGAACTACTGAAGTAAATCTTTGCTAGCTGTACTTGCCTAAGTAAGAACAGATGGACATAAATATGCAGTTATATAAAAGGAAGGGCACGGGCAGCTGCATATGATTAAAGCACAGATGAAAGTGTATGAAATATGCTGATCATTCTTTTCATACTGACATTAGGAAAGCCGTTAGGGCCAACTGCTCAGAACTCCGAACACAGAAATATAAATTACGGAGGAGCAGCTCAGTCTGTGCTGGAAACATGGAATACTAAAGGAAAAAACATCAGCATGTCACTGAGTTTGTGAGTTATAGCACACTACTTGCCCAAGAGCTTTGACCCACTTCAGTGAATACTGTATATCACAATTTATATGCTCCTTGCTAGGTTTATGTATTTTCTTTTTATGTATTTGTTTACTAAGTGTGTAAATTAATTAGGCATGATTCTCTTTTCAGGGACAACCTACAAATGATCTTTGGTTAAGTGACTTGCTTAGAGCGATACAGGAGTTAACTGGAAAGTGGGGGAATCAAACTCAGCATTTCAGGATGAAACTAGCTAGTACTTTATACTTTTAAACTTCTGCACTAAACTGCCAGGCATACATAGATTCACCATTTTAAGATGGTGACTGAGTTTAACATCTGTGAAGTATATTTTCCAGCAGTCGCAAAATGAAAATATGACCATGACATACTCTTGGAGGAGATGGTGCTCTGGCAAGAACTCCATGTATCAGCATCCTTCTTAGCTACTATTAGGCATTCTCAGCTATGCAGTACTGTGCACAACACTTCTATATGCAAAAGCCTGTCTCTGAAGAGGATTAAGGCTATGAACTGTTAATGAGCTGCTTTCTGTGGTACAGAGTTCTATTACCTCAGTCTTCATTTATCAACTGTGTGACCTTGAGCAAGTCACTTAACCAATCAGTGCTCTGGGTCAGTTGGGAAAGTAAACTAGGCTCCCCAATTATTTTATGGCCTGCATCTCTAGTAATTTGTCTGATACCACGGAGGACTGAAGCTCTGACTTGTTAATGAACTACTCCCTGTGTCAAGGGTACAGGGTTTGGATCTTTCCACCTTCATTTGTCTACTGTGTGACCTTGAACAAGTCACTTAACCAAACAGTCCTTTGGGAAAATTGTCAATCTGGATTAGACACCTTAATGGTCTCCTAGACTGTCTGCCCAGTAGCTACCTACTACCTACCTAAGAAAATAGTAATTTATATATGCGAACCTAGTAAAAAGAAAAAAGATCTTGAGCAACCTACAGAATTTGCTGTGTGGCTAAAATGCAAAGCTTTGCATTTAGCACAGTTTTGTTGCCAAAACTCATTTACCTCAGTAAAGCAAAGTCTTCCATTTTATAGACAGATATCTTGCAACATTCACAAACAATACATTCTGTGCCTATTAATAGTTATTACAAAACAGGGAATACCAAAATGATATAATGAACAGGTTTTACTTCAAATTAAAAAAGGGCCAAGCAGTATTTGGCTAGTTAAAAACATTATATCCCCACAGGAGTTGTATTACTCCACAAAAATGCAAAGCAGGGCATCTTCCAAAAATGCAGATAAAATAGCTGCCTTTTTCACTAGTAAGCAGCAAAGCAAATTTATATTTATCTTATTTTTAAGCAACATCACTCACACAAACTAAGTAATACTTAAACACACCTTTCTTGTTTTATGTGTAACCTACCTATCTAGCCTGTTAAATAACTGCACTCATGTAATATGTAGCAGCCAAACTGACAATGGCACAGACTACAATCTTATAAAGTACTGTGAATCTGTCATCACATAAATGGGACTGCATATGCATGGAATGTCTGAAATTTATTTCCACTTACTTATGTTACTGCAGAGAAATGGAAACAGTAAAAGATGAAAAGTTCATAATGGTGATATTTAAAAGGGGGCGGGGCAAGAGAAATAAAAGTACACTCACCAAATAACACAAGACAGAAGACCAGCAGGAGCATGTCATTCAACATGCCATCAACTGCCACTGAAGGAGTGAAGACACTAACAAATTAGTAAAAAATAACACATCCAGTCTTCTTTTTTAAAAAAAGTTGTATTTAAAATGTGAATTATCTTAACATTTGTGGTTTTGTGGATTGAGAGAAATTAAGAATGGTAAAACAGTCCTAGTGTAAAAGTGAAGACTACATGGGTTCAAAATCAGTCATAGACACTACATGAAAAGAATTATTTATATTGTCTCAGTGACATCTCTGGTAATGTGGAGAGCTATAGCACTGATAACTGCATGACTGTGCTGATTTATTCACAATCTTACGTAGAATATCACATGTTAATAAAATCTGATGCAGTGCAGTGATACCTGCAACCATGAACGTATGTGTAACACTTAAAGCAGGGACTGAATAATCTGCTGTCATTAAAAAGCAACTAGATGAATAGCATAAGTGAATAGTATTCACGGGTCTATATTAGATCACTGAACGCTTAAAAAAGCGAATGGTGATTAATCGACCCTATGTAAGCGAAAGCTTACAATGTTGAACTGTCAGAACAGCAATTTTTTCCAAGGGTAAAAAAATCGCTGTTCCAACAATAACAAAAAAAAAACACTTAAAACATTACATTAAATGGGGGGCTTCACCCCCCACACCCCCTACTTAAATATACCAACTCTGAGACCGCACTACAGTGCCGAAAATGGCAAAGTACTGAAGTGGCCAAGCAAATTCTTTCCCAGGGAAATAATTAGTTTAAAGGCTGCTTCGATATTTTGCTGTTTCAGTCTTTTCAGTTCGACCAAGATGCATTCAAAAGAATGCGCCTTCGGTCTTCTAATAGGGAACCATATTCCCTGCTGTGAAGAAAGATACAATTTTTACTTGTATTGATCCACAAGATCTGAGTAAAGCAATTAAGAGAGAGCATTATATGCTTGCATGTAGCTGAAGCAGATGTTTTAACAACAACAAATATTGTTTTTTCAGGATTAGACACATACCATTACAGCAATTCTAAAGTTGTGAAACTACCATACCTGATCCCAGAGCATCCGTAAAATGGAGCAAAGCAAAAAAATATGTATGATAGCAGGATAAAGGTTGGTAAGACAAAAATAAGAATAAAATAAATGAAGAAATACCAAGCCAACAGGCTAAAATCCAGGAACTTTAATAGATGTATCCAAAAGAGTGGTAAGCACTTTCACGGTGACCACACCGCTTCATCAGACAACATTAACCAAGAAATACAAGTCTTTTATACAAAGTGTGACCAATAAAAAGCTCTTAATTATAATGTCATCAAAAAGTTCCACATTTTTTTAAAAGAACACATTCTGCAGAAAAATGTTCATGTATCATGAATAAAAACAGCTATAAAATGTATGCAGAAATATTGCACTTATAAAAATATATATGAAAGCAAAACATATTATTTATGTCAAAGTCTACGTCCTTTCAGGAAAGGTTTCAGTGAAAAAAACATTTAGACCAGGTGTTTTTTCTGCATTCAACAATAAAATCCACTTCTGTTCTATAGTTTCAGTGTGGTTTTTAAAATCACCTCCTCTTAAATTAGTGTCTAAAACTTGCAATACAAAGAACCTAAATGAGTTTGTATAGTAGGGTGAGGTAGAGGTATAAAAATGCTAGGTTCCTTAAAAGATTGTTACCATCAAAGTATAAGGTTTTTAAAGTCAAAGACCTACCTAGTAACCTTAAGTCTTTTAACAGTTCAGCTTGGTCTGCACGTTTGGATGGTACAAACGAAAGACCCTTATTTAACAGTTCAACCTGTGCTTGTGTAAGTTCTGATGAAGAAATGTTATGCACCAAACCTGCATTTAAAATCTCAGTTTCTTCACTACTTGTGTCCTTACGATGCTCTGCAGTCGCTGTAGCCTCCCTTTCTGACCCATACTCCTCGACCTGTTCCTGATGGGTAGAGGGTTTGATAAAAATATATATGAAAGTAAAACATATTATTTATGTCTAAGTCTACGTCCTTTCAGGAAAAGTTTCAGTGGAAAAAAAAACATTTAGACGAGGTGGTTTTTCTGCATTCAACAATAAAATCCACTTCTGTTCTATTGTTTCAGTGGGGTTTTTAAAATCACTTCCTCTTAAATTAGTGTCTAAAACTTGCAATACAAAGAACCTAAATGAGTGTGTAGTACCATGGCTCATAATATGTGCTGCAAAGGCATTGCTATCTTTTTTATTCTTTACGTCACTCTGATGTTCAAGGATCCTACCCTTAAAGGGTCTATTTGTCTTGCCAACATAAAATGCATGACATAGTTGACAGAAAGAAAAATATACAAGGTTACACGTTTTGCAGTCAGCATAAAAATCAACATTAATTGTGTAATAATATATATATATATATATATATATATATATATATATATATATATATATACGTATATTTTATATAAAATAATAAATAATATAATAATATGTTTTACTTTCATATATATTTTTGTAAGTGCAATATGTCTGCATACATTTTATAGCTGTTTTTATTCATGATACATGAACATTTTTCTGCAGTATGTGTTCTTTTAAAAAAATTTGTAACTTGATGACATCATAATTAACAGCTTTTTATTGGTCACACTTTGTATAAAAGACTTGTATTTCTTGGTTAATGTTGTCTGATGAAGCGGTGTGGTCACTGTGAAAGTGCTTACCACTCTTTTGGATGCATCTATTAAATTTCCTGGATTTTAGTCTGTTGGTTTGGTATTTCTTAATTTATGTTATTCTTATTTTTGTCTTACCAACCTTTATCCTGCTATCATATATATTTTTTGCTTTGCTACTTTGTTATTTGGAGAAGGAACATGGCTGAATCTACTAATGTTGAGTTAACTAATGACATTGAAAATGCTGCAGATATGGGATATGATCGTCTTACACGGATACTGAATATTGCTAGTAATCCACTATTGAATGAGACTTTTATTTCACAACCATCTCTAGACTTCAACACAAATGACCAGACTCTGGAGTTTACAAAAAATTACAGAGACATGGAAAACAAATTATACAAATACAAATTCCTACAGTGGCAGCAACTGCACCTGGAGGCTTCTTTGAAACCCCAGGTCATTCCTAGAGGTCTTTGGATTCTTAAAATGCCCAGCTGTGGCAGCAGTTAAATCTAAAGTTTAGTACTGAGTACATTAATCTTTTACTAGACTTTTTTCTACCAGTGGAGAAAGAGCTGTCTGCTGCCATTTTAGAAACAGAGAAGCATATCACCAGTAAGTTCTCCCTAAATATGATAGCTGACAGACTAGATAAACTGCATGACAACATTGTTTTATATGAAAAACATCTTCAATCTGCAAAAATTAAGAAAATTCAGAGAGATGTTCGTGATTTTCAAAATAATGCGGCCTTTTCCTGGCCGTGATAACAACCGACGCCAGTGGTAGCTTCTCCTGCCACTCAGATATCCTGGGAGCCAATAAAAGATGACCTGGCTAATGTAACTGCTTCCACTACCTATGAACAAGTAAATGCCCCTGTGGATGCATCACAGGAACGGAATGATGCTTCTGCTTTTAAACAGAGCAGGAAAACTTTTTCTAGCATCCTACAGCAGGATAATATAATATTGAATGCATCTAGTGCTTCTACAAGTAATACTGTTCAAATGGAAACACGGTCTTTTGTTTCACCATATCAGGAAGAAGTGAACGGTACAAAACAGAGGAGGGATTTTTTTAGGCAACAAAACACCAACAGCTTTTTCTTTATCAAACCCTCTACCCATCAGGAACAGGTTGAGGAATATGGGTCAGAAAGGGAGGCTACAGCTACAGCAGAGCATCGTAAGGACACAAGTAGTGAAGAAACTGAGATTTTAAATGCAGGTTTGGTGCATAACATTTCTTCATTAGAACTTACACAAGCACAGGTTGAACTGTTAAAATAAGGGTCTCTCGTTTGTACAATCCAAACGTGCAGACCAAGCTGAACTGTTAAAAGACTTAAGGTTACTAGGTAGGTCTTTGAATTAAAAACATTATACTCTGATGGTAACAATGATATTTTTGAATCTTTTAAGAAACCTAGCATTTTTATACCTCTACCTCACCCTACTATACAAACGTTTATTGGTATGTGTGAAACTGAATTTAGGGACTTGTTTCAACATGGCACTAGGGCTAACTTTTCTAATACATCTTCCGAAGACTATATAGCCTTACAAGAACTTAAGAACACATGTGCCTTGGAAATTAGACTAGCCGACAAATGTGGTGGCATTGTGGTCTTGAATAGAGAAATGTACCTGAATCAAATGAAAGTACTTCTATATGATACCAATACTTACAAATGCATTCCTAAGCATGTAGTACATGGGATAACTGAGAAGGTTTCTTTTATGATATTTTATTTACTGATGACTGGCTTGATTAATGAAGACCTTTTTAAGTTCTTGAATATTGATCATCCTTTAACCCCCACAGTTTATGGCCTCCCCAAAATTCACAAAATTTGTGTTATTCCACCTATGAGGCCAATAGTATTAGGAGCTGGATGGTGCACTGAACCATTGTCTATTTATATAGAAAAGACATGGGTTTTTTTCACTGAAACCTTTCCTGAAGGAATGTAGACTTAGACATAAATAATATGTTTTACTTTCATATATATTTTTATAAGTGCAATATGTCTGCATACATTTTATAGCTGTTTTTATTCAAGATATATGAACATTTTTCTGCAGTATGTGTTCTTTTAAAAAATTTGGAACTTTTTGATGACATCATAATTAAGGGCTTTTTATTGGTCACACTTTGTATAAAAGCCTTGTATTTCTTAGTTAATGTTGCCTGATGAAGCGGTGTGGTCACCGTGAAAGCGCTTACCACTCTTTTGGATACATCTATTAAAGTTCCTGGATTTTAGCCTGTTAGTTTGGTATTTCTTCATTTATTTCATCCGTAAAATGGAGTTGGTACAGACTTGTTCAACTTCAGAGAAGCCATGTGTCTCACATGTATTGTTTATTATTCCAGATTGCTTGAAATAATCAAGATGTCTACAAGAAGGAGTGTGATTAGTGTATTAAGGTCTACATTCTCCAGGCAAGGGATACCTGATACTCTCATATCTGACAAAGGTACGCAATACAGAAGACAGAAATTTAAATCTGTGCATGATGAGGAGTTCAGGCATGTAAGACATAGTCCTGGCTGTCTGCAGTTAAATGAAAACTTGAAGAAAACTATCCAAGCAGTGAAAAACATCTAGAGAATGAGATGTAGCAAAAGCTATAAAGATCTTCAACCTGCATTTTTATAATATTGTGATATATCACTGCTAGGACGTAGTGTCTTAACAGTTCACCTGCTAATGAGCAGAAGGTTATATTACTGATGCCTGAAAATCATCATAAAGTAAAAGAAATGCTGATATCGGCAAAGACAGAAATACTACTGCAACAGAAATGATAGATTTATAGATTGTTACTAGGCTAACGACCTGTGGACCTTTCTAAGCCTAGCCAAGTTTTCCCAAAAGAATAAGATACCTTGATTCCAAATAGGACATTGAGGGCCAGGAATTTATAAGCTACCTCTGTCCATAAGGGACATGGGTGCGAGGCCAGGTGTAAATTTCCTATTTCCCATTCACTGGTTTAGGTTGTGCTTAAATTGGGTAATAGATGAACTTAGCTTCACATGAATGGGAAGTTTGTTCCATAGGAGGGGTAGCTTTTGAGACACATATCTGTATAGCCAGCATGTTCTGTTTAAGTCACACACAAAATTCAGGCTGCTAGACTTTGTATTTTTGGTACTGTAAAAACTATAATATATATAAAAAAACTCTCACATATATAGGTTGGAGACAAATTAAAATCAAAATAAATAAATAAGGAAAATTTACAACATGAAGCTGACGATTTTGATAAAAGCAATGAAACTTATCCTGTGTAGTTTGTGGCAAGACAGTAAGTTATACAAGAGAAAATGGAGATTTTTGTAAAAATCAAACACTAAGTGTAAGATCCAGGAAGATAAGTAACAGAGGTGTCACAAGGAGTCCTGTCACAAGAAAAAAGACTGTGATAACAGTGATGGTCAAGAACTGCTTAATAAGAGAGAGAGAGAGAGAGAAAACATGAGAGGGAGAGGGGGAGAGAGAAAATTCCTGAAATCATGTCTCCAAATTATATTGTTTTGTTTTTACAACTAGAACTGCCTCGGAAACAAAACCAGATGTACAGTGTAAATAGCCCTGTTAAATTCTTCAGAAAAGTTAAACTGTTTAAGAAATCAGAGAACTATACGGACTGTCCCAGAATAAAAAAAATATTATGATGACTGTAGTTGCATTATTAAAAATGTTTCTGTATGTATACAAAGTTTGATTTTATGTAAATAGTCCATAACATGCATAATATAACATTAATAATGTTAAATGATGAGTCTAAAATATAACTTTTGGACTATATTACTTTCAATGCTTTCTGTGGCAGGAAAGATGTACATTAGCTGATCCCTGTGGTTGCAATAGACATCACTGAACTGTTAGAATTAGGAGGGTCTCAATTAATGGCCCCTAAGAAAAATACAGCACCTTTCAGGGGAACATTACTTTTTTATAATGTGTTTGTAAGTACCACACCACCAAAAAAAAAAAAAAAACATGAGCCCAGAGCTCATAAAGTTTATTAGTTGCAGTTTTATAATCTTGTAGCTTGCAGCGTGGACAATAAGATTAAATGTTATTGGGGTGGAAACATTTATTCAGGCCCAAGGTTATAAACAAGCTGTAACGTGCAAAAGAAGCTTAACTTTAGAAATGGCACAGCTAGAGAAATTCTTTGATGTAAGCATGTTTTGTTTCACTATATTGATGACCTTCAGTGTTGATATTTCAGTGAAACTTTGAGTAAGCCCACAGTAGTCTAGAAGCGTCCAAAGACCATAAAATAATATAAGACAGTACCAATCCCATTTATAGATTAAAAAAATGGTTTTCTATTTACAACAGTGAATATATATATGTGTATGTATGTATGTATATAGTCTTTTATTCTGTTTTGTCTCTGACATTTGGCATTACTAAAGTTTTTTTTATGGAATGCTGGACTTTATTACATAGCAATGGCAGATTATGAAAATAAATGCATTTATAGATTCAAAATACACCCGGCGCTCATAATTGAGGTAGACCGGAATTTCAGTAAAATGCACACAGTTATTGAGCCACTGTTTTCATAAAACTGTAAGTTCTTTTTTTATAAAGCCATGCCATCATTGTGCACTCTCTCTCTCTCTCTCTCTCTCTCTCTCTCTCTCTCTCTCTCTCTCTCTCTCTCTCTCTCTCTCTCTCTCTCTCTCTCTCTTTCTCTCTCTCCCATATTATACAAAACACATTGATCAAAATAACTTTCTGTTAAATTTCTTGAGTGGGATTCCGCAGACCTTTTCATTTATTGCACCTCAATTTTCACATTAAAAGAAAACATAAGTGGTGTGGCAAGGTAGTAACATAAATGTCTTTCTCAAAAGACATTTCATTTCAAATTTCAAAGTGGTACACATTAATGATCTGACAGCTGGAAAAACTCATACATTCTTCAGGGTAATGCAACAAAAAAAAATAACTGTTATGTTAGATGATGGTATCACTTAATCTGTAGCAGGTGCCATTCAAAGTTGAGCATCAAAATAAGATGGCTACTTAAGCATGTTGCGGTTACTGAACTGGAAAGCAGATACTGCATTTTGATGTAGCTGCTTTCAGGTATGGTGTGTGAAAAGCTGAAGTCACAGTTTTACTTCAAAAAACATTTCACCCATAAATTAAAGTGGCATAAGATGGGAGACAGGCAGCAAGTCTGAACAAGCAGCACTTATCAGCTGCCAACTCCAGCAACAAAAAAGTCATATATGTAAGATAAGTAATCAAATCGGACAATAATGGAATCAGTCTCAGACTTGCTACCTAATTAGAACATCTGGTTGACAACTAAGCATAGCAAGTAGCTGTAAATAGAATCCACTGTGAGGAAATTCATAGGATTCATAGAGGTTAAAAGGCAATTTAGTTTCACAAAAATTAATGACTTGCAAATACTCAGTTTCAGACTGTATCCTCTTTCTCAAGGGGTCTAGGCCAATCTGTCCAGATTAAGTTAAATATTTGTTACCAACTGGTACCAAAGGCTTCATTCTAGGTACTGCACTTTTAACATCACTGAAGACAGCACTGCTGAGTTCATAGAAGGGGAAGAATCTAATTTTTTCATCTCACATAAAAATTTGCTACGATGCTGATATAAGCAACGGCTTGATAGAAGAGTTAGATGGTAGTGCCATTGTGCCAAGGACAGGAAAGAATATGACAAGGTTGAAAGGGGTGGTAAAAAATACATTAAACAATTTTCAGTTCAAGTCATACCATTTAAACAGGAGGGCAGACAATGTCAGACAGGTTCTCCCCCAAATCATAAGGAAGGGAAATGTGCTCTTCTACTGCTAAACTTGAGCAGAGGCTCTACAGGAAATTAACCCAGATAAGAACAGGCAAAGCCAAAGACCACAAATAAATAAAACAGGTTCTCTTCCAGCTCAAAGGGAAAGCAAATTATGCTATTTCACTGATGCAGTCAGAGAGATGGTTCCACAGACAAATTTTCTTGGATAAGAAAAGGAAATCCAAGGATTAACAGAAAAAGACATTATTCTCTCTGTAAAATTCACCTGAAGCAACTGTTAGACTCATTCTGCAAATGAATACAATAGTGCCATCCAAAGATACCCAAGCTCCCTGTCCCTTTTCATTGTCTTGTTGTATTTATCATTTCTTATGGTAACAGCTGATCCTGAGCCAAATAAACAGTTTCACAAGCTGCCTTACTCTTGTCAGCTCAGTTGAATTCTGGGTCACAAAATGCCTAGCAGCTGCTCTGGTTCAACCTGCCATCCCACCCTAAACCCACAGATTGTTTACTACAAAGCTATGACAACCCATTGCAAAGGTAGCTCATCTGCATAGGACACCACATCGAGAGATTAACCTGTTTAAATTCAGTGCTGCTTGCAGTAGTTATAGCTGGATTGTTAAGTGCCACATCACCTAACATAGTCAAAAACGCACTTCTTTGCTGCTTGTAATAAAAAAGTCTTTCGGCTTTTCCTGGCTACAGGTCACCACAGCGGATCACCAGTCTGTTTATGATTGGCAGTAGATTTTTATGATTTCGGGTTGCCACCCTGGCGCCCATCATTAAGAGAAGGCACACACACTCATGCAAATACCTCCATGTCTTTTAATGTTCAGTCAATAGCAAGGAGGACATGCAGACTCCACAAAGAAGGCACTCCAGCCAAGAATCGAACCGGAGAGCCTCTTGCTGTGAGGCGACAACGCTAACTGCTGCAATACAGCTTCTTGCTGCTTGTAATAATAAGGCTAAATGCTGTGATTATGGGTGCTGTTTATCTGGTAGCACTAGCCCAATATAAGTTATTCTGTTATATATAATATTCACAGGCTTCTGTACTATTCAAGAATACAGGAAAGTTCACCTTGTCTTTTGCACCTGTACTTTCACAATAGGGAAACGTACTGGGCTGTTATATATAAACAATTTCTCCCCTTTTCCCGACACTTCTGTCTCATCTCTTATATAGCAATGATAACCCAGGACCAGGGGCTTTCAAAATACATGACCCCCGGATCTTTTTGAGCAAAATAGGGGCCTAAAGACTTTCATCTCAGTGCTAGAAGCCTTTGTAACAAAATGTTATCTGTTCACTTTTGTTTACTGGGAAAGTCCGACTGAGTGAGTAACGTAACACATTTTCAGTAGAGGCCTGGAGAGAAAAGCTGCACAGGAAATACATAAGTTTTGTCACAGAATACCTATAATTTATTACAAAGACATTTTAAACAGACAATAACAATTAATGACATGACAAAAACTATGAATTCAAGTCTTGTACATAATCTTAAATTTATTTTATAGTCTTATACATAATCTGAAATTTATTTTATATGTTTCACAACTATGACACACAGATAATTCCATCTAAGAGAAACAGCTGGGAAACCTGAGTGCAGAGTACAGAGTACAGTAGGGGGAAATAAGAGGTGGGACACTCACTATGTGACTGTTTACTTAACTAAATGTTATTGACTACGTATTATCCTGGAGGTGAACAGGGGCATTACCATGAATTTTGTACATGCACTTTTAGTTCAGTCTTGAAGGAATGGTGGTTTTTAATTTGCTTTAGTTGGTGTGGAACTGAATTTCAGATATTTGAGATTCAGTTGGAGTACAGGGCATCACAGGCAGAATTGTTTTGTTTTGGTTATGGCTCACAGCAATTTACTCTTTGAACATAGCTAATGATCTGGCGGTGAGTACAGTTGTTGGAGATTGGTTAAGTCTAGGGATTTAGTGGGTGATGATTAGTTTATGAATTACTGCTAGTTGGGAATGTGTGACGTAGTGACTTAGCTAGAACCAGTTTAGTTCTTTGAAGGATAAGTATGCAGTGATGGGATCAATAGTGGTGTTTAGTGGTGAATTTGACTATATGATTGTAGCACTGTTAAAGTTTTGTTTACGTTCCAGTTTGTAGGTTGTTATGGGGGTAACATACAAAAGGGTGGGTAGTAGACAAGTTAAGGCGAGAGTTTTCCTGGTGGGTTGGTGAGGAAGGGTTTGGCTTGGTACAGTAGTCCTAGTTTCTTGTTTGTCTTCTTTTTTGAATATGGATGTTGAATTTTTGGTTGTTTTCTGTTATAACATGTAGTAGTTTGGTGCTATTTACTACGCCGATTTTAGTATGAGTCAAAGATGTTATTGTTATTTGTGCTTTGTTGAGGATCAGAGACTTGGGGGGGGTGAATGGAAGTAATTTATGTTTTTAGGATTTAGAAATAGCTGAGAGTTATTGAGCCAAGTTTCTGTAGAAAAGAAGGTGTTTTGTGTAAGCTTTTGGAGAAGATCAAGGTAGAGTCATTGGTGTATCAGATGAGGGTGGAGTGTTTAGCACTTGAGGTCATTTACAAATATACTAAATATTAGAAGGCCAAGTATGGATCCTTGGGGTACTCCTGCAGTGATTGTGAGAAACTGTAAGTATTCTGATTGTCATTTGACTACTTGAGATCTGTCTTATAGGTAATGTTGAAACCAGGATGGAGGGGGGGGAGGGGTAGGCCAAGCTCCTGGAGTTTGATAAGTGGTCTCTTGGTGGGAGACGGTGTTGAAAGCTTTTGAAATATCAAGAAATAGTGCAGAGACTAGGTTACCCTTGTTGTGGTTTTGAATGACTGATTGGTAAAGCATAGTAGAACAGTGCTGGTACTGTGTCCTGGGTGGAAGCTGTGTTGTGTTGGTGATAGAAATCTGTTGAAAATTAGGCGCTTGAGGACATGAGTATGTATACATTTTTCTAGGATTTTTGAGAGTTGACGGAGAATAGCTATGGATCTCACATTGGACAGTTCTTTAGAGGTACCACCTTTGTGTAGCGGGATGATGTAGGATTTCATCCATAAGTACAGGTTTTAGCCTTCCAAGAGGGATCCATTTATTAGTATGGATACTGGGAGTGCCAGTGCATTTGCAGCAAGCCTAATAAACTGCTGGTAGGTTATTTGGGGCCAGTCTTGTGGGTTTGAGTTTACATAGATATCTTTTGTTAATGGAAATAGGGATTGGCTTGAAGGAAAAAGTGTTTGCAACTGTTGTGTTGGAGGGGCAATGGCAGGTAGGTTTATCCCTCAGCAGGGAGGTAGCAGTTTGAATGACGTGAATACTAAAGTTGCAAGCTGTCTGTGTTGGTGGGGATATCTGGCATAGGATATGGTTGTGTTGTTTTTCTGGGATTGAGGAAGTTATTTATAGAGGGCAAGAATAGTTCTGGATTGTTGCATAAGTTAAATTGGAAGGTGGTATAAAAGTCTCTTTTTATCTGTTTTTCTGTTTTGCTATGTTTTGTGTTGTACCCATATTTTCTGGGCCTTACCCCATTTGTTTATTATTAATTTGATGTTAGTGGATAGCCAGGGAGTAGGGCTTGCTTTGATTCTTCTTTTATAAGTAGGGGCCTGTTCATCGAATAGCCTGAGAAAGGTTGAATTAAATTGATTTGTGGTTTCATCTAGTGGGAGAGTTTTTAACATGTCCTAGATTAGTTGCTTTAGAGTTGAATAGTTTTCACTGTTAAATTTAGATAGGCTTCTTACTAGTTTGTAATGGTATATTTCAGGTGGATTGTTGGGGTGTTGTATAGTGCATATGGGAAGATGATCATTTACGGCGTCTAGTAGGGAGACTGTGTTTGAGATATTGTTAGGTTTACTGACTAATATCTAGTCGTGTATTGAGGCTTTATTATTGGGTTTATTAATTCTTGGAGTTTGAATGAGCTGGTGAAAACAACAGATTTATACGGAGAAGGGGGGAGTGGGTGTTAATAGTCGAACAGTCCATGTTTGGGTCACCTAGTATTATAGTTCATGTGGAATGTTAAATAAGACCTAGGATAGGACTGCTCTGCATTAGAGATATCGAGGTCTGGAAGAATGTATAATGCAATGATGCATATATTTTTTTTTTTTTTAGTTTAAGGAAAGAGATGAGTAGATCATTTATTTATTTTTATTTATTTAACATTTGTTGACTGGGAAAGTCCGACTAGGACAGAGCCTATTTTCAGTGGAGGCCCAGGGAGAAATGCTCCAGATGCGTGTCTTTGGAATGTAGGAGGAAACCCATGTGAATGCAGGGAGGACATGCAGACTCCGCACAGAAGGCATGCCAGCTGAGAATTGAACTGGAGAACCTCTTGCTGTGAGGTGATAACATTAACCACTGCACCTCTGCACCTCCTAGTTCATCATTGTTGAAGCGAGGTACAGAGGAATGGTAAGGAGAAAGTTGTAAGGTATTTGGGTAAATTACAGCTACACCACTGACATTTTTGTTGGTATGATCTGCCTGTAGATATTATATCCTGGAGAAATTATTTCTTCATCTTTGATATGGGGTTTAAGCCATGTTTAATTGATAGCCAGTACATCAGGAGTGTGCTGTGCAACCCATCCATGGACATCATCTTATTCCTCAGACTTCTGGTATTGATATGGAATATTTTAGGCCATTGTGATTACTGTATTTGAAACCAGGTTTGTTGGGATTAGGAAAAGTAGGAGACAGGATACTGTTAGGTTACTGTGCGGGTCTTGGATTGAGGTGAATGTCAACTGATAGTTGGATTTGAGGAGATGGAGTTAAGCTGTAATATAATAGTTTTGTTTTTGCCTGTGTTTGAAAGTAGAATTTTATGTGGTGTTGAGATTGTTGCATAGGTGGGTTTGAATAGGTGGATAATGGAGTTGATAAAAAGATTTGGGGATATTGATATTGGGAATTGGTTGCTATCAAATATCATAGCGGATGTCAATTGTGTGGGAGAGGACTGTAGTTTGGTGTGATATTATGTCATGATTGATAGTGTGGATAGAAGTGAGGGTAGCAAAATAAGATAGAGCAAGGAAATGTAATTTGGCATTCTAAGAAAATTTTTTTTGTTGTTTTGCAGAAAAGATAGGTAGGGAAAAAGTTGGGAAGTTGTTAGGTGGGAGTGTGGGTTGGAGGACTTTTTGTTGTGGATATAGTGTTGGATTAATAGGGATTTTTGAGATATTAGAATAAGTAATGGGGTGTTGTTGGTTGGGGAAATATGGGAGGAGCTACTGATAGATAAATGTAGTTGAAGTGGATGGGTGGGAATTGGGAATAGGGCAGGGGTGCAGATTGAGTTTCAGCAAAGCAGGGGTGGAAGGAAAGGGGACCACACCCAGAAAAGAAACCATTGCACAAAAAACAATCAATGAAGTTATCATATAGAGTAGGTAAGACCACCAATATTTAATATATTCTCTTAAGGCTTGTGACATCCTCTCTCTGGGCCAGTATTCAATGAAAAAACAACCACATGAAGGAGCCAGGAAGCTGCAAACTTTAATGTCTTCTGGTACCTCGGCTACACAAGTCTTCACAGGAATAAATTTATGACAACAAGCAGCATATTTTATAGCAACAGCAATTAAATAATCAATTAAAAAATTACAAATTTAAAGCAACATGACATTTCCAAAATAACACATTATAAAATGAGATGCATTTCCAAATTTAAACCCCTAGGTGCAAGTGTGCCAAAATTCAGTATAAACCTACTTTCTAAACTAAGAAGCCTCTGAGAAAAATTTCCCAAAGCTCTTACAATCAGGTTTGGCTAAAACACAAAAGAAAAGAGATTCACTAACTCCATTATGAATTGTGTTAAAGTGCTCAGAAATTGGACTACCCAACCTGCAATTCCTCATCCCCAATATGCTCTAAAATATGTATTTTAATTTCACGTTTCGTTTGACCAATATACCATTTGTAAGGCATACATCCACAACCCACAATATAAACTACTCCACAAGACAGACAATCAAATCTGTCAGTAGCTACATATTTAACACCATTAATAAGCTCACCTGATAAGTTTTTTACCCTTGAACAAACCTTATATTTACCACACTTAAACATCCCAACATTTTTAGTCATAGATCCAATATTATACTTCAAGCTCAGCAGTATTCAATGAGCCTGAATGCTCACCACTGACACTGGAGAGACATTCACTTGAAAGAAAAATGGATGCACCCAGTATTTCTAGACTCAGCTGTCTGCATCAAGTACAATTTCCCTTAAGAGCACACAGGAAGCACACTCAGTCCGGGGTCTGGATCTCTCTCTCTCTCTCTCTCCAGGCCCCTAGGGCCCCAGTGAGACTCACCACTAGCACAGCTGGAGGGTTGAGTCCTCAGACGAGTATCCAAGCCAAGTCCTCCACCACTCTCTCTTTGTGAAATCAGTGCTTCATATCCCTGGTCTTAGCAGCTGACACACACAGTCTTGGAGACTTGATTTTCATGCGCGTGCACACACACACACACACACACACACACACACACACACACACACACACACACACACACACACACACACGCACACGCATGCACACGCACACACACACACACACACACACAACTGGGAAAGGCTGGCACAGATTTACTAGCTATTTTCCTTTCTGCCCAGACTATAAGGTAGTTACACTGCCACTAGACACTCCAAAGCCAGGTACTCTAAGGATTTCAAGAGATGCCACAAAGTCACCAGATAGACATGAGTACTCTCAAAGGTTAAAATATTCTCTAAATGACTAGCCATAATGGAAAGTGTAAATATATTTAATAATAAATAATAAAAGAACATGAATATGCTAAATATCTATTTACAATAAACACCAGAGTTTCAGTTACAGGAAATATTAAAATAACACAGATGAATAGATTCACACAGATAAGGAAAAACAGCACTTAACTAATATCACTATATTTTCCCGACTGATCTAAATAATTACTATTCCCTTTTCACTTACTAGAGCAAGGCAAGGTGAAGTAGGTAAGGGGTCCTTCTTTGACAGGTTCCAAAAGACTGCTCTGAGACTTCAGTCTCATCAAGCATTAAAACATCACTTTTGCACTGGATTACAGAATTACATCACATACATCTGGTCATCTCACTTCTGGTTCCCATATTACCCCCTTTCCTAGCAACTCTTCCAGAATCTCACACATATTTGTCAATAATACACACACATAGAGCTTTGCTAAGATCTGTTGCAGCTTCTGGAAGTCATAAAACAATATAACACTTTCACTCTTCCTACAGGAGCTAAGAAACCATTCTCTGGCACAAACATTTCGCCTTTGGCTGAAATCAGAACTATAAGATGCAAACTTTATGGCTTAAAATTAGGTAATTTAATTTCATATTATTTTTCAAAGTTAGCTGGAACTGATCTTAACCACTTCCCTTCCAGTATTCCGTTACAAATTAATTTCTATAGTTATAATACAGTTATAATACAGTCTGACATACAAGTGTATTTCTTTTTCTGTTCAGCAGGATGCACTGTGATACATTTTTAACATTAGCAGCTTTACAAATACATTTTCAACACAAGCATCTGTAGAGATCAGTTTGATACATAAATGACATATATTTCTTTACAAAATTCCAGCTAGCTGTGCTGGCATATGTTCCACTGCCCTACTTCTCCTGGCATAGCTGACAATACCTCACATTGTTACATCTCTCCCCCCATGAAGACACAAGCTAGTTTTTTTCAAGTGACCTTTGAGAAACATTGTTTGAGAAGAATGGCCCTATCTGGGGATACATTAACCCTTACCCTGACTTGAGAACCCATCTGCATTGGCTTAGGCCAGTAATCAAGGAACCTGAATCCTCACCACTGACACTGGAGAGGGACGTTACATACTGGTGACAGAGATGGGATTCAGGCTCCTTGATTACTGTCCCAGAGAGGGGACATCATAGGTCTAATTAAACTGAGCAGGGTAGGAGTGTGAAATGTTAGTTGTAGTCATGTGTCTACCTAAGCATAACTATGTGCAGGCTATTTGGAAATAAAAAAAAAAAAAAACAGAAAGGATCTGGGCATTGAACAGTAGCATAGACTAAGCATTAAGTTAGTGTCGAGTGTCTATTCACTTATTCCAGGCTGTTTTGGGATGGTTGGGTCTAGACACTAAATTATTGATCTGTCACCTCCAGTCATGCTAGCACTTAGGGCTAGGTACAAAAAATGACTGCTCTTTTGTGTCTTGAAAGAGGATATAACATCCTTACATGTTGTACATTTAAAAGAATGCAGGGTTAGCTTGATAGGTTCATAGGTTCATAGGTGGGTACTAGGCTATCTGCCCGAAGGCATTTATAAGCCTAGCCAGAATGTGTTGGCTTTCGCTGCCCCCTTAGATTAGTTCCCTGTACCTCTGTCCAGCAGAGCCATTGAAGTGATTCCTGGGATAAACTTTCTGTTTCCCATCCACTTGTCAAAGTTTCTCTTGAAGAGGGTTAGCAAGGAGCTCTGCCTAATTGTAGATTGGAATCTTGTTCCAGAGCATGGGAAGTCTCTGGGACAGGAATCTTTCCCTCCAGCACATCCTATTTATTGTTATGGTGAGGTTTAGATCCCTGGAGCGTGTGGCTTGAGGGGATATGGTTTTCTTTAGGTGGAGCATGTCCATCAATTCTGGGTTGGACATGGCCTTGTACATCAGGCAGAGATCACTTCTGAGTAGGCGGTATGCAACCGAGTACAGCTGGAGTTTCTTCAGTCGAGCTGCATAGGGCATCTGCTTGAGGCCAGAGATCCTCTTGGTGAGGTACTTCTGTGGTCTTTCCAGTTGTTGCAGGTGTCTTGTAAGGTATATCCCAAATGGGGCATTGTACTCTATGATGGGTCTGATGAGTGATGTGTAGAGGGGCCCAATGACATCTTTTGATCTGGATGCAAACCCTTTTGTGATTAGGTGGGCCACATAGAAGGATTTTCTAACCACTTTGGCAATTTGATTATCAAAGGAGAGGTTACTATCTACTTGGGTCCCCAGATCCCGTATTACGTCTTCCGTATTTAGGGGGCTACCACCTATGTGGTAGTTTGTGGTTACTTTGTTTTTTCCAAAGGGGATGACTATGCACTTTTTGACATTTAACTTGAGGCCATGGTTTTGACACCAGGTATCTATCTCAGTGAGACCCTTTTGGAGGATGTTTGTGTCAGCCAGGGAGTCAATTATAGCCCCTAGTTTGCAGTCATCTGCGAACTTAGTCAGCCATAGTGCTCCTGTGCTTGCCTGTACCTCTGAGAAGTATATGCCAAACAGGAGGGGTCCTAGGACTGAGCCCTGGGGGATGCCACTTGTAACTGGTTTAGAGTCAGACCTAGCTCCTGCAACTCTTACCATGTGGGTTCTGTCCGTGAGCCAGTTGGCAACCCATCTCGTGACATAAGGGTTTATGTTCAGATTGGTGAGCTTGTCTATAATACCTGAGTGGGGAATGGTGTCGAAGGCCTTTGCAGGTCTAGGTAGGCTGTGTGGACCACTTTTCCCTCATCTATAGCCTTGGTAACTGTCTCAAAGAAGTCCACCAGATTTAGTAGGCATGATCTGCCCTTAACAAAGCTGAACTGGGTAGGGTCTAGTGTTTGGAGTTTCCCAATGTCTCTGTTAATGAGATCCATGATGATGTGCTCCATAGCCTTGCAGACCAAGCTAGTCAGGCTTATAGGGCGATAGTTCCCAGGTTCTGTTATGGCTCCACCTTTGTGGAGCGGAATAACCATTGCTGTGCACCACTCTATGGGCATGTAGCCTGTGGAGAGGCTGAGTTTGAATAGTGTGTTTAGGTGAGGAGTTACTTCATCTTTGAGCTTGTGTAGGATGCAGCCTGGGACACTGTCCGGTCCCATTGATGCTGTGTTTTTTGGCTTTGGAGAGGGCTGTTTTAACCTGAGTGTCTGTGATTTCAGGGGCACTACATTCTTCTGGTATAGTTATGAGCCCTTTTGGGGGTGAGGGGGGGTGAAGTTTGCACTGAACCTGTCTGCCAGGATGTTGGCTATATCGGTCAGTTCTGTGTATTTTGTGCCATTCTGCACTAACACTGAGCAGATATGAGAATTGCCACTTAGATTCTTGACATAGCTAAAGAATGCCTTGTGGTTATCTTTGGAGTCCATGGTAATTTTGTTTTCGAAGCTAGCCTTGGATGATTTTATGAGGGAACGTAGTTTCTTGCTGATACTGATCAGGGATGTCTTCCCTTCTTGGGATTTTACTCTTTTCTGTACTAGTTTCCTCCTTCTATTGTATAGCTTGGTTATGGCAGGGGTCCACCAGACTGGTTTCCTTTTCTTGGAGGAGTGAGTCTTGGTTTTGTTTGGGATAGCATGATCCATGCATTCTTGTAGGTGCCTGTAGAGTGCATTAGTAAAGGATTTTGCAGCTTGGACAGCATTATCCTTTAGCATGGGGGGTTTGAAACTTCCCAGCTCGGTTTTGAGTAATGTGAAGTTTGCTTTTGAAAAGTTTTTCACGGTGGTTTCTTTGACTGGGGGTGGTGGCGGAATGTGGATATCCAGAGAGATTAGTTTATGGTCAGATCTAACCAGTGAGGGGTTGACACCGGTCGCCCATGTTGGTGATGACCTGGTCCAATATGTTGTCATCTCTGGTGGGGGTGTTGACCAGTTGATCCAGGGCATTTGAGTTTATAAATTCTAGGAAATGTTGGGCAAGGGAGTTTGTACTTGAGTAGTTCTCCCAGTTAATGGTTGGGTAATTGAAATCACCCAATATCAGGGTATTTGGTAGGACCTTTATGTTTCTCAGTGTTTCCAGGAATGTGGAGTGGGGGTCCTGGGACATGGTGGGTGATCTGTAGCAAGCTATATTTGAATAGTAGTTTTGCCTGTTGTTAGTTGCAAGTGGATGATCTCTGAAGCATCGTGCTGTGCCACTAACCTGGAGGTGTGGGTATCCTTGATGAATATGGATACTCCCCCACCATTTGTATTTTGGTCAAGGTTTTGTGGCCAAAATGTATGGTATGAGTTGTAGCCTGGTAGTGCTGGGGTGCTCTCTGGAGCCTTAAACCAGGTTTCTGTTACTGCACATATATCGATTTTCTCCATACTGAAGAGTGCCTCGAGTGCATGCATTTTGAGGTTTAGACTTCTGGCACTGAGTAGCATTACCCTCAGTTTTTTGTTACTTGTGCTATTTACAGCAGTGGGTTTGTCTTTTGAGCCTTGCTTAAGAAAGGCACTATGGGGGTGGCAAGAGCCTTGGCCAGTATTCGAAAGCATAAGGGTGACAGGTGCAAGCCATCTCTAGCAAAGCAGCGTGGCTTGTCGAGCATGTCATCCCTGGCTGACAGACACTGGATCCCCTTTGAATGACACCAGAAGCTTAGCCAATTATTGAAACTGATAATTTTTTCTCTATACCATGGTATCATTCTTGGTGAGGGCAGGATGCTACTCAGGGTCAAGGTCATGCCGGCCTAGGCTACGTGATCAGAGAGCTCTTCCATGTCTCTTTTTATGTAGTCCAGGGAGGTACGGCTCAGTTCATTCACACCAACATGAACAATGATAGAGTCATATATGTACTTGTTCTGGAGTGACCTGAGTGCTTGTGTTATGTGGCGGATCCTAGCACCTGACAGGCAGCTAACAGTAACCTTCTCCTTGTTCAGCCTAGTGTGCCTGACTATAGAGTCACCTATTACTAGTGTGTTAGGTATGTTATTTTGCTTTAAGGGCTCTGATTGTGTGGCACACTGGTTTTGTGAAGTATGTGTTTCATGGATTGTATTGGGGGGGTGGAGGTTGCTTGGATGTCTGCTTTGGAGGTCTCTGTTGCTTTTGCAGATTTTTATCTAGAGCCTCCGAGTATGTTTTCGTGTATTTATGTGTGTTTTTTGCCGGTGCTGGTTTCATAGGTCTATGTGAGACTGGTGGTGTGATGCAAGTAATTCCCTTCTCCTCTTGACTGCCTGGTCCAGTCTTGGGTTGAGAGAGCTTAGCCTCCAGTATGGCTGTATAATTGCATCTCTTGCATGTATTAGTGCTTGGTGGAACGAGGAGAGGGTTGTCTGTGTACATGAGGCAATTTTAACATTGCTTCCAAATGCCCAGATTCACCAGTTGGACTGGAGAGTACACCTGAAACTGCCCTTTGGGCATGCCTGGATAGGTACAGTGAACTGTTTTACTGATTGGCTGGTAAGGTCGAATAGAGAGCCTTGTCCTTCTCTATGGTATAGGAGGGTCTAGTGCTAAGGTTTATTAGTGCTTGCTATGAGTTTTGAGCAAGTGCCAGGATGAGAAGTGAATGGTTGGAGTGTTTAAGTTGAAAGTTTGTCTAATTCCAAGGGAAAAATTGAAGAGTAGACTTTGTGGAGCCGGGAATAGTTATACCCTAGCTAACTGGCGCTGCCCGGTGCGCAAAACCTTGCAAATGCGGGTTTTATAGCAGGGAAATGAAAGAGATAGAAATTAGCCCAAAATGGCCAATAAACTACTAATTTCTGGGTTGAAACCATTCCTCCAGGGACAGATAGGCTGCTCAAAGCTCCCTCTCTCACAGTGAACAGAGAAACTTCCTTCTATCCAAGTAAGATATGGGCAAACACAGAAACTTGTAACACAGCCCTGAATTCAGCACTAACCTGAAAACTGGACTTTACCAGCTTATAAAGGTGGGAAAACAAGTATATTTTTGTTGTTTTTGTTTTTTCAAAAAATAAAGCAGATAAAATCAAAAAAACACTTTAAATGCATAGAAATGGCTATCACACTTGGGTGTGTAGCCTACAACAGTTAAACAGGTAATTTAAACACAAAAACGATGTTGTTAAAGCGCAGGCAGTAAAATAAGTACAATATGTAGCTGAAACAAGGTTTTTAAATCACAGAAACTGTAGAAAATCAGTGATTTAGGCAAAATTAGCTAAAAGCAGCAAGAAAATGCAGAAAAATTATACTTAATCACTCCAAAGTCTCTCCTTTGTCTCTCTGCTGCTGTAGAACTCTGCAGGGCACCTGGCAGGAGCTTGCTGAGCTGTATACTAGCACAAAAACCTTGCAAATGCGGGTTTTATAGCAGGGAAATGAAAGAGATAGAAATTACCCCAAAATGGTCAATAAACTATTCATTTCTGGGCTGAAACCACTCCTCCAGGGACAGATAGGCTGCTCTAAGCTCCCTCTCTCACAGTGAACAAAGAAACTTCCTTCTATCCAAGTAAGGTATAGGCAAACACAGAAACTTGTAACACAGCCCTGAATTCAGCACTAATCTGAAAACTGGACTATACTAGCTTAGAAAGATGGGAAAACAAGTATTTTTTTGTTTGTTTTTTTCAGAAAATCAAGCAGATACAATAAAAAAAACACTTTAAATGCACAGAAATGACTATCACACTTGAGTGTGTAGCCTACAACAGTTAAACAGGTAATTTAAACACAAAAACGACTTGTTAAAGTGCAGGCAGTAAAATAAGTACAATATGTAGCTGAAACAAGCTTTTTAAATCACAGAAACTCTAGAAAATCAGCGTTTTAGGTGGAATTGGCTAAAGGCAGCAAGAAAATGCAGAAAAATGATACTTAATCACTCCATTTCTCAGGAAAATTTGCTGGGCAGGTAAACACTCTCTCACATAGGTTACTATACTTGCAGGGCACTTCAGTTTTAGTGAGAATGTACATTCCAGGGTAGTTTTCCTGATTATTCTTTAGATGTTGCAGTGTCAGTGGTGCAACAGGTAGCACACTTACCTTTGTGCAGAAGACTGTGGACTGTATGTTCACACAAGGTAGATCAATTGCTGACATTGCAGTGCAGTATAAGGGGGGTGCTGCACTCCTGTGTGCATCATCCTGAGATGTTAAACTGAGGTCCCATCTGCTTGAGTTGGTGGTGCCTTAGGTGGGTGTAAAAGATCCCACAGTACTGATCAAAAAGAGTAATTTTTATTCATATATACATTACATATTATTTACATATTTACATATTTACATTATTTTCATCTATTTACAAACCTCCATACATTATAAACATCACTTTAAGCATCCCCCACTCTTTTATCGACAACCAAAACATTATTTTCTCCAGAATCTTTGTCAAAGTCCAATTCCATTGTATTTGATTTCATTTAGTCTCTCGTTCCATATAGTGCATTTTCTTCACTTCTTCCTGTTTTTATGCACCATAATACCCAAATTCTATTATGTCCATATTTATTTGCTCAAATTTTTACAGACTTTCATCCTATTATGTTTACATAATTCATTCCACAAATTATTAATTCTTTCACATTTCAAAAACACATGCTCAGTAGTCTTAAACTCTCCACAGTTATTACATATTCTATCTTGCTTTTTCTTGTATGGCATATTTGCCTTAACTGTCAACTTTCTAATAGGCAATCTCCATAAAAAATCATTACATTCTTTAATTTTTTTATAGTCATTATATTTCATCATTATGGCTTTTTTCTTATCTGTTTCTAAGTGTTTTCATGGATCAATGCAGTAAAATGCTTTCATAATATTTGAGTACCATACCTTTCTATTTTTTTCACATATATTCTTTTTTATTTTACGTAACACAATTTTGTTTTGGTACTCTTTCATTTCTTCATTCACCATGCTTTTATTTATTTTATTTATTTTTTTTATTTTACATATTTTACATTTGTTGACCGGGCTAGTCTAGCTGGATATATGTCCATTTTCAGTAGAGGCCCGGGAAGAAAAGCTCCAGTAATTAAACACATTATATGAAGATAGACAATTCAAATAGTAAGGTGTAAAATGAGGGCTAATTAATACACATATTACATAAAAAGTCATGGTAAATACAAAGTAAAATAGGCAAATGTCTTGAGAAAGAAAACTTGTAGATTTTTTTTTTTTTTTCCAAGGAGTATTTCATAAGACTGTGTGCATGTCATTAAGGGAGAGCTAACAAGGCTATAAGAAGCAGAGATTGCAGGAATTTAGGAGGAAGAGAGGACAGGGAGGTAAAAAAGGAAGTTAATCTGGGTTGGTACAGGAGCAAAGCCAATGTTTATTGAGATGAGTTTTCAGCTGCTTTTTGAAAAGTGGAAGGGAGGACAAAGACAGGATAACAGAGGGTAATTTGTTCCACATTTTGCCAACTGAGTTGGAAAAAAGACAATCACCTGCAAAGTTATTGGGTTTGGTTGTATTAATCATTAGTTTGTTGGAAGAACGTAGATGTTTCAGGTTATTGTAAGGTGAAATGAGGCCAGAGAGTATAGGTGTTTTAGTTGGTTGGTAAAGGATTTTGTGAGCTATTAAGAGCTGCTCAAGTGTGAGTTGGTTCTGAAGTTCCAACCAGCCTAGTTTTCTTAGGTTTAGGCAGTGGTGGGTTTTAAATGTGGATCCATTTGCAAATCGAGCAATATTATGGTAGGAAGTTGCTAGTTTCTTAAGGTTGTTTTTGGAGAGATTAGTGTATATGGGGGAGGCATATAGTAGTGTAGAGATAAGGTGTGATCTGGCTAAGGTGGTCCTTGCCTCAGGTGAAAGGAAGGGTTTGATTCTATAAAGGGATCCGATTTTTTTATTAACTAATTTTATTGTGCTATTGATGTGAGTCTCAAAGCTGAGATTATTGTCAATGGTTATGCCTAATAGTTTAGTTGTTGTTTCAGGAGAGATGAGAGTGCAATCAATGGAAGAGAGAGTAAAGTTTAGTGGAGCAGAGCTACGAGTAGGTGAGAACAATAGCAATTTAGTTTTCTTGGGGTTAAGGAGTAGACAATGATCAGAGAACCATTGTTCAACAGTGTTAAAAGCTTTTTGAGTGATAGAGTGTAGTTCAGTTTGTGAATTAGCGGTACAGATAATAGTAGAATCATCTGCATATTGTATACAGGTGGTATATGGGATAGCTAATTGGAGGTCATTAATAAAGATGGAAAATAGAAGGGGGCCCAAGATAGAGCCTTGAGGTACACCTATAGATGTAGGGAGTAGATTGGATAGTGCATTTTTCCAGAGAACTGCCTGTTGGCAGTTTTCTAGGTAAGATGTAAACCAAGTTAAGGAAGGGGGATCAAGTGAGAAAGATTTTAGTATGTGCAGAAGAAGTTTATGGTTTACCATGTCGAAAGCTTTAGATAAGTCAACAAAGATAGAGGATGATAGGTTGTTATTGTTATGGTTATAGTTGATAGAGTTGGTAAAGGAGAGTAAGGCTGTGGTAGTACTGTGGGAAGGTCTAAATCCATGTTGACAGTTTGCAAGTAGGTTGTTATGCAGAAGGTGGCTTAGAATTTGCTTATGGATACATTTTTCTGTGATTTTAGCTATAGGTGATAGGAGTGCTATAGGAAGAAAGTTAGAGAAGTCATTTGATTTACCTCCTTTGTGAAGTGGGATGATGTGTGATATCTTCCATATAGAAGGGAAAATAACTTCCTTTAAGGATCTATTAATCAGAATAGAAATGGGATAGGCAATAGCTTTGGCACCTATTTGTAAGAATTCTGCAGGAAGTTTGTCTGCAGAAGGAATGGTAGGTTTGAGGTTTTTGGAGCAGTGATAAGATATAGAAGGTAGATACAGGTTGTAAGTGAAAGGAAGGAGGTAGGCTTAGAGTAGGTAAGAGGAGCTTAGAGGAGTCAGGAGATAGGTGACTGGCAAGAGATTGGATAGTATTAGTGAAGAATGAATTAAAGTCATTAGCTGTTTGTGTGGGATTCTTTGGGTCGCAGCCCTGGGGGTTGGGTGTGATAGATTGACCTGGGGATAAGAGATTATTAATACTGGTCCAGAATTTTTTGGGTTCTTTTTTGGAGGTGTGTTGTAATAGAAGATAATAGTTCTTTTTGTCTAGTAGGATGGCTTTTTTGTACTGTTTCTAAGCTCTTTGAAGTTTTGGTGGTCAGTTAGAGTCTTAGTTGTACGCCATTTAGCCCAAGATTTGTTTCTGAGGGATATTTTTTGCCTTGTATTATTGGTCAGCCATGGTGCTGCTTTAGTTTTGGTTCTAATAATGCGACTTGGGGCATGAAGATCTAGGATTGATAAGAATGTGGAATTAAAATATTCTACTGCTTCGTTAAGAGGGAGATATTTTAGTGGGGACCAATTACATTGTATTAATACAGCTAGAAATTCTTCAGGGTTATAATGCTTTTTTGAACGTAGTGTCCTGTATGTGGTAGGTAAAACTAGTTTGGTTTTATGCCTAATGACATAAGTAAGTGAGTGGTCACTGAGATCATCAGGGAGAGTACCTGATTGGTAGGTTTGTTGAGGAGTGTTTGTAAGAATCCAGTCTAAGATGGTTTCCTTATTGTTGGTTTTATTAGTTCTGGTAGTACTGTTTATAAGTTGTGTAAAGCCATAGAGGTTTATGTGGGAGGTAGGATTTGTACAATTACAGGAAAACCAGTCTATGTTGAAGTCACCTAGGACTAGTGTTTCTTGAGGGAGATAGATGGAGAGTGAACTAAGGATGCATTCAAGTGCGTTAATGTTATTCCCTGGGGGAAGGTAAATACATATGATATTTAAGGCTTTAGTACTGTTGATTTGAAGTTTAGAGCTGATAATTTCAGCATTGTTGTCAAGGCTGAAAGTCTGGTCTATAATACTAATTTTCATATGTGTTTTATGGAGAATAGCTACCCCTCCACCCTTTTTTGCTGTACGATCTAGTCTAATGATGTTATACCCGGGAGGGGTGATTTCATTGTCTTTGATGGTCGGCTTTAGCCATGTTTCAGTCAAGCATAAAATATCAAATTGGTGGTTTACTTCTTATTTTTAACTTTTACTTCTTTTTTTAACTTGCAGTCCTTCCCGCAATTATTTGTATCTATAATATAGTATCATTTCTATCATGTTTTTATTTTCCTTCATAATTCCTTTTAATACCTTATATAAAATTAAAGATGTTGCATGTACTATTGAGTTTATTAAACCCAAGCCTCCTAGCTCTTCTTTCATATATATAATCTCTCTCAGCTAGATTCAGTCTAGACCCCATATAAAAGAAAATATAATCATCATTAGTTCCTTTTCATACTTAATAGGAATCATATAGATATTAGCAACATAAGCATTTCCCTTATTACCATGGTGTTCAGTAAGTGTGTTTTTTTCTATATGTAAATATATATGATTTCCAAAAAATAGTCATATCCTTTACTTCTTTTTGTCCATAATCCCAGTGTTGCTGTCTGTATTCATTCCTTCCAAATATTATTCCTAATATATCTATATTATTTTTCATCAGGACGTCCTATCATACCTTCAAAACCAAATCCTTTACTTTTCTCTTTATTTATACTTAAACCAATTTTTTTAAAATGTATACTTAATATTTCATTTACTTCTTCCATCCATACTTTATTTTAACAATTAGTACAATATCATCTGCACAATTATACATTATTGGCAATTGTACTTCCTTCATCATTTTGTATCCACTGCTACTTGACATTTTATCAATTTTCTTCACTATTACATTCATAACTATTGAGAAAAGTACACTACTAGCTGGGCAACCCTGCTTTATTCCACATTCTCTTTTTATTTCTTCCCCAATCCAGCCATTTACATTTAGTTTCACATAGTTCCTTTCATAAACTGATTTTATTACTTGTAATATTTTTTGCTTACATTACATGCCTGCAAAATTCCCCATCATGATTTATATTGAATATTATCATAGGCTTTACTTATATCCCCTGTCATAACCCTTGCTTCTACATTTTTATTTATGATATCATTATTTATTTTATTATCCATAATAACTCTTGACTTCTTTTTCCTTTTCTTCTGCATACATTTTGGTCATATATTCTATCCATTTTTGTAACCTTTTTGTTATTATTCTCAGGAAAATGTTAGAATCTATTATTCAAAGTTATAGGGCTCCAATTTTTTAAATCTCCCCTTCATTTCCTTTTTTAAATATAAATTTTATAATTCATATACATATCTCTTTCTCTTTAATTCTAGTTTCTAACCATTCATTCATAACTTCTATAAAAAATATTTTTTTTCAACCCCTTCATTTCTTTATACATACCATGTTCAATTCCATCCAATCCTGATGCAGAATATATGTTAATATCTTTTAAAATTTCATTCAGTTTTTTCAGTTATTTTTTGTTCTAAATACCCATTATCTTTGCTAAGTTTTCACCTTTATAAATTTGTTCTATGTTTTCTTCTAACAAATAATTCCAATACATATTCTTTAATTGTTTTGTATATTTGATCTTGCTGTCTTATTTGATTACCTTCCTTATTCTTTAATTCTCCTATTATTTTTCCTTCTTTTATTGTTTTACTCAAATATGGTGCTACCTCTTTTTTTGTTTCCTTGTAAACAATATTTTTGTTTATATAACAAGTTGTTAATCTTAATTTCATTAATTTTCTATATTTCTTTCTTTTTCATAAAAGGGATTTATTTTCTCTAATAAATCTCTGAACATTTCTTGACTTAATATCTTATATATATCTCTTTTTCTTTTCTTCTTTTCTTCCTTATACCTTCTAGAAACACTTTTTGTATTTCTCTTTGAAATTAAACCACCAGTCTTTTGCTTCAACTTACGTTCTAAAGTGGATCATTATTCGTTTTTTTATCTCTGCAAAAAGCTGCACCACATATTCTGGCCATGAATAAATATTTTTACTTTTGTTCATATGCACCCAAAAAAAATTTCCATGGCTTGCCCAGTCTCAAATATCAAGTCACAAAAAGTCTCTTTATTAATTAAAATAAATTCTCTTACTTCTTTTGCTTTGACACACGGACGTGCTATGACAGAGTCCCAAACCTCATACCTGTCCAAACGTTTTTCTTTTTTTACTGCTCACATATACTGTATACTTTTTTTCTTTCTTCTTTGTTTCTTCTCTAACAGTTTATGCATAAGTTTTTGTCTCAGGAACTTTCTCTGGCATAGTCTCTTCTTCTCCTTTTTCTTCTTCTATTTTTTCCATGATGTTACTCCCTGAAATTGCTGCTCCATTTTCTGGCTCACTTTGGTTTACTATTTCTTCCAAATAATCATCCCACAACCTTCCTGATTAGAGGGTTGTAATTATGCATTTTTCAGAGGTAACTCTCTCTCCTTCAAACAATATCCTCTGAACGTTTTCCTCTGAATCTAGTTCTGTTTCAGCTACAATCTCCTTTTCCTCCAATGTCACTGTTTTTTCTGCACCCATATCATCAGAAAAAAAACTTCTGGTACCAATTCAACCACTTCAACTACATTTTCAGCAACTTTCACTCCAGTTTCAGCAAAAGCTGAATCAGCCATATTTTCTCCCTGTTCCTCCTGGTTGCTTCCATGCCTGGACAGGAAACAGGAAGTCATGATGCATAACACACAAACTCTTCCCCACCAAGAGTAGGGGAAGTTCTCCAATGTCTTGGCTAAATTTTCCCTAGTAGTATAAATACCACTTCAGTTCTTCCCTGAAAAGTGGCTACTAGCTCAGTGTGACTAATCTAGTCAACAAACCATAAATAAAGATGTCTCACACTTAAGAGACTACATTGTTAACTTGACTGGCATTTGGAAAATTGCTAGTTAGGTAAATGCTTTCTCATTCAGGTTACAGTCCTTGCAGGGCACTTAGATTTTAGAGGGAAGATATGTCTGAAGGTGGTTTACCTGATTATTCTTTAGCTACTAATAACTATTTATTTTGGTAAGTATGCCTGGTGCAGAACAGCACTCCCCTCAACAACTGTCCAGGAGCACTAGAAGGTAATGCGCCAGCATCACCAACACAGAATATACAATGATTCCAATCTGCCCTCCCCCAAATTTAGTGTAATAAGCAATGATCCCAGCACCAGAAGAACCGTAGATATTTGCTCTGAACACCCGGGGAGAATTATCATCTCTTCCTCTACTGATCTGTTGATAAGCTGTGTAAATCCAGAATCCTAGACTTGGCTAATAGGTTCATAGGTTCATACTAGGCTATCTGCCCAAGGGCATTTTAAAGCTAGCCTGATAGTTATGTGGAATCTGTCCCTCCAGCACGTTCTATTTATAAACCAGTCAAGGTTTAAGTCTCCGCCTTGTGGTTGCATTTTGGCGTTTAACTTCCAGGCCATGGCTCTGGCACCAGTTATGATGTGTTTTCGACTATGGCGCCCAGTTGCAGTCATCATTGAGTTCATGAAGCACACAGCCGGGGGACACCATCCGTGCTTCTTTATGGGGGGGGTCCCAGACTGGACGCTGCCCAGGGTCATACTGCCTGGGCTACATAATCAGAACAGTGGTAACTCGGCTAAAATCGCGCTTACGGTTAAGCGTTTTAAAACGACCAATGGACTACTAGTTTCTGGCTGAAACTTCACCAAATCAGACCACTGGTAAGCAAAGAAACTTCCCTCCTTCCTAATAAGGCAATGGATCAGTAACAGGAACTAAAAACAAAGCCCAGGGATCAGCAACTCTGAAACTGGACTACTCTAGTTCAGTGGAAAACAAGAGATTTTTTGTTTTATTACAGAGACAAGGAAAAAACAGACAGTAATTGCTGTAAATTGTGTAGCCTACAGAAACAATTTGCAACAATTAGTAACTTAAATGCAGAAATCAGGAAAGCCACAAAAATACTTATATCTGGTTTTAGCTCTCTGCTGCTTGGATCACTCTGCAGGCCACGATCTGTGCTGAGTTGGTACAAGCTGGACCAATGGACTACTAGTTTCTGGCTGAAACTTCACCAAATCGGACAGAAAGGCTGCTCAGTGCTTAAAACAAAGCCCAGGGATCAGCAACTCTGAAACTGGACTACTAAACAAGAGATTTTTTGTTTTATTACAGAGACAAGGAAAAAAACAGACAGTAAATGCTATAAATGCTGTAAATCTTAGTGTGTAGCCTACAGAAACAATTTGCAACAATTAGTAACTTAAAGTGCAATAAACAGTGTAAAATGCAGAAATCACTTAAAGTAGCAGTAAAACAGGCGAAATGCAGTCGCTAGCAATAACAGTGGGAAAGCCACAAAAATACTTATATCTGGTAGAAAGTCACTCTTTTAGCTCTCTGCTGCTTGGATCACTCTGCAGGCCACCACGAGGATCTGTGCTGAGTTGGTACAAGCTGGAAAACTTTAGCGTGTTTTATAGCAGGGGCTGAAAACCAATGGACTACTAGTTTCGAAACTTCACCGACAGAAAGGCTGCTCAGTGCTTAAACTTCTCCTCTCTAATAAGGCAATGGATCAGTAACAGGAACTAAAAACAAATGACAGTCAAGCTACACATATTTGAAGTATATGAAATGTGGCTAAACTCCCGTTATATAATGTTTAGCAAAAATTGTAGGTCATTGAGCTGAAGTCATAACACTATTTGCCAATGGAACCCTTTACAGGTTACAAGCAAACAACTTCCAAGCACTCCTTACAGAGAAGCACTGGGTCAGTTGAACAGATCAGAAGTCTTGATCCTGGGTGGCATAAAAATAAAATTTGTCATATCACAATCACTAGTACCAATTGTACTGTCATAGCATGATAATCACAGTATAGGAGAATTAGCATTGCTTAGTAACTACAGTATACCTAGGCAACTGCAAAATAATATTAAGGCCATTAACAAAGATCTAGCAATAGATTTACATAGCTATCAATGAACACATAATGGTAGTTAATTGATGCAAAAATATCTCAAACTAGGTAGTAACAAGAATGTCAAGTGATTTCATAATCTCACGCACGCTAGCTCATCCACTGAGTGACTATTTGCCCATACTTCTCATCTGAAAATACAACATTCTACTATATGTCCAACCACCAGAAACCTCACAGATCTCCTTATAATGCAAACAGGATCAGAACAAAATGGGATTGTCCTACCTCTCAGACATTGTCACCACCTGAAACGATTTCACAGTGATACTAATCAGTACCCTAGACAAATCTGCACCAGCTTGGCACATCAGAATCAGAAATAATATAATCATGCATTACTGAATCAATTTAAGACTGCAGAGCTGTTAGGGAAGCAGAGAGGAAAGTAATCAAGAAAATAAATGATGAACATAGTAAGAACACACACTAGAATGTCATAAACAAATGCCAGGTGCATATAAGGGACTATACACTTCACTCCAGAACAATCCACTAATTTCTAGAGAAATGTAAACAATTTTCTAGGGCAGAGATGAATGACTAGAGATGACCCACTAGCACTCATCTCTTACTTTCTCACTCAGAGACAGCCGTCACATTTGAAGACTGTGTATCTACAACTATTGGTTAAACTTTTAAAAGCTTGCCTGTTGGACACCCCTGTGCAGTAACAGAGAATTTATGATGTAATGTGCATTTCAGCTTTACAGTAACTACAGTTGGTATAGTTCAAAAAGCTACCCATGGTGTGAAAATTTGCTCAGTTAATGTGACTCCCTGACCCCATGTGCAAAAATGGGAAATGGGGATTGCTGATGGATGGGTACAGTTCTGCAATTGCTCTCTAAAGTGAATCACTAGAGTTCGGCATCAATGGATAACCTTTGTTTAGTCTATTTAAAGGCAGTTTTCAATGGTGTTCTTACACTGTCTGTTATGATACTCATTTGCAGGTACATGAGAGAAGGTGATATATCTGAAAAGAAGAAGCATGCTATGGCCATTCCACTGTGTAAAACTGAAGACTCATAGAGATTCAAAAGTTACTGACCAATAAGAATTCTCTGAGCACTGCAAAAATATTCAAAAAGCTGGTCCATTTACTGTTTACCAGTTAGCTAGATGAACTCAACGTTTCAAGGCTGACCACAGAACTCACATTTCAATTAAGTCTGTGAAATATGTCTCTCCATATTTTGACAAAGAAGAGCAAACAGTTACTCTTTTTTTAAATTTTAAAAAAGCATTTAATGTTATTAATCACAAGTTGTTTTTAGAATATCATAAAGGAAATGGAATATAGCTATGAGGGTTTATACTGGCTCAGTAAGTACCACTCAGACTGAATACAAACAGCTGTTTTCCCATGACATTTCTGATCATTGCCAGTCAAATACAGGGTACTACAAGGGTCTACTCTCAGACGTCTGTTCTCAGTCTTTACAAACACAAGGAATTGCCACACAGTACTTTTACAGCTGTTATAGTGTGCTGACGATGCTACCTTTTGTAACAGTGCAAACAGTGCTCTGATGATTCTGTAAGAACTGGGAAATGGGAAATGGTTTTGATTTTCTCACTAAGTGACAAACTCTCAGTAGATTTATTCCTAATGGCAATTCCCAGGACACTCTTCACAAGACGGCTTTTAATGGCATAATGCTACATCAGCTTAGACTGTGCAGGTAGAAAGTTGGAGGTAGTGAGGTACAGAAGCTTATAACTTAAATGTTAAAGACCGTGTTAATAATCAAGAATATTAACAGAAAACTTGCACTACTGTACAGGATTAAGTCATACCTAACACCTGAAGAAAGACTTTTAGGTTGCTACAAGCACTTCTAGTGCTCGCTCAGGTTGCTATATCCAAACTTGGATTCATGTCAACTCAGTGATGGCAGTTTCAGTCTATTCCTGCGACATGATTCTGCTGAAGACCACTTCCAGCAAAACAAAACTTAAAAACTATATATTTTTTTTGTTCCAAGGAGCCTCCTATTTGTGGGGAGTCTTAGCTTATCTTATCTATGCCAAATCCATGGTCACACAACAATGAGGAAAGGACTAAGTCATGGTCACGGAAACTAGTTTTCAGTGGAACTATTTTGTGGGGATGGGGCACACTGAAATTACAGTTAGCTGTTACATTCCCCAAAACCCAAGTCATGGAAATTATCATTAAATATGTGTTCAGTAGACTAAATATTGTACAGCATAGAACAACAAGATTTGCAGTTTGGTCTCTTGTCAGCCACCTTTGACAGGCATTAAATATCATACCTTTCAACCTGTTAGCCCCCAAAAATTCTGGATAGAGCCAAACATAAAGGAGGACAAAGGAGCAAAGTCAGGGACAAATTTTAAATATTGTTCTGTGTGTTGACATGTGTGAATGGGCGTTCCTTCATTGAAGGTTGTGCGTTAGGCCCGGCAAGCCAACACGTAAAAATCTACTGCCAATCATTAGCGGACCGGAGTTCCGCTGTGGCGGCCCCTAACCGGGAAAAGCCAAAAGACACAAACAAGTTCTTATAAGCTTAGAAAGTTGCTTGAATAACAGTTTTTGATTTAGCATACATTTTCTGAAGGATACGAAGTCTAAAACTCAAATGTCTGTCATTATTGCATGCCTTCAGTCCTTAATGATTTGCCAGAAAGCCACAATTTTTTCAGGAGCAGACCAAAAATATAAGACAAAAATCTAGACAGTCAAGAGGTATGCTAAATATGTTTTATTTATTTACTTGCATTTATCAGCTGGGGTAGATCATCATTCTACATTAATCTTTTTCAGACTTGGCCTGGGACCACTGACTGGTTAAGTGATTTGTTCAGTCACATGGTAAGCAAATGGAAGCTGAGGGAATCAAACTCACAACAACAGAATGAAGCTCACTAACAGCTCATAACCTTAATCTTCTGTGCTAACTGTGGGACACAGATTGGATATTTCTCAGGATCACAGGATATTTCTCAGGATCATAATTCATTTTAATTATGCTGCATTCACTCATAAACTACTTTAAAAAACATGTCCAGTTCTGTTAGGACTAATAATTTGGCAGAAACTAGAAACACTTAAGATCCGATACCAAGAACAAACTAACTAAAAGTACCTTAGTAAGATTCCAGAACTACTGACAGATCCTCTAGTCTCTTTGTCCTTTAAAGTGTAATAACCTTTCACTTTCAGTCAGGGATTCAGACAGCCCATGTGAAGTCAAGGCTGTTAAGAACACTCATTTTCTCAGATGAGCACAGTGACCAAGATAAGGAATCCATATGCCATAATATAAGCAGCACTGTAACATTCAGCTAATAACACTGTTCAAATATTACCATTCAGCATGCATTTTCCTCATCTATTCCACTCCCACTTAGATCCTAGGAGAGAAACCACAAATATTGTCATGAACAATAATGATTAAGCTTTCAAATCAAATTAAGAATACAGAACCATAATATGTTTATAACTGATGCTTTTATTCACTTCTCAGTATTTAAGAAAATGGAGTATTTGTGGTTCAGTTTAGTTTATAGAAAATGCTTTGAACAGGAACTGTCTTGTTGAAATTTGCAATGTTTGTTTCTTTCTGTCATGTATGTATTACTGCTCATAACAACATCAATACGTATGCAATTTCTCAACTTGTCTGCTCAACCACAGAGCTAGAAGTGCTTGTTGTTTATCTGCTGATGTTTTGCATTAGGTTACAGTGTGAGCCTTTCTTCCTGGGTGCATTCTAAAACAAATAAACAAAAGCAGTAACAAAGCAGGTATTGCCTAAAGGTAATAAAATGTAGCAAAAACTGTAAGGAGGGTCATGCTGATAGTTGTATTAACAGGATGACGTGTAATAGACAACAAGGTGTTTTTTTTTTCAAACACCTTTATTGAATTATCACTTCTGGCATAGACAAATTTACGTTCATATGAAAGTAATCAAACTATATTAACATAACAAACATTATACTTCACATATATTGCTATATATTATGTAACCTAAGCAATATTGCGTAGATTATTCAATTCTTGCTTTTTTTTAAACAAGAGACATCTTCATTAAACCATTACTTACTACATAGGCAATTATACATTTTTATAAATGAAAATAAACCACACCAACACAATCCTAGTCGCAAGCATTTTACATCACAAACCATACTGACACATTCCCGTTGCAAACATTATACATCACTTATAATCAGGGTTGCCAGACGTCCCTATTTGGGCGGGACTGTCCCGAGATCAGCAGCCTGATCCTGAGTCCCGCCCTGCCGGTTTAAATCCTGGCCAACCTCCGCTTTGTTTGTTTTTTTTTTATTGGCCCGTATACCTGGCATATGGGCCAATCAAAAATTGTTAAACACAGAGCTTCTTGTGTTCCACATTAAACAGCTACTTGTGTTGAATGAACTGCAATGCATTAATACTATTCTTTAATGTGGAACTGTGAGAGACCTTTTTTTTTGTCCCTACCTGGGGGGCTGGAAATCTAGCAACCCTGCTTATAATCTACCCAATCTTTATTACTCAAACATGACATAGCTCATTTAAGTCCTGCTGCCTTTTAAGCCTTATTCCTCCCTTGTATGTATTGTTCCTAATATTCCCATTTTTTACTATGTAGTTTGCTCCTACCTTTTTCTAAATATCTCAATTGCAGGTGTTTTATCTCTGCTACTATATTCACTACTTCCAGTATAGTTGGTTTAGATTTTGATTTCCATTTTCTAGTAATTGTTTTTTGGCAACCACCATTAGTAGACAATGATTAGCATTTTCTAGTAATTGTTTTTTTGGCAGCCACCATTAGTAGGCAAAGCAAGGCCTTACCATGTCTAGGCAATTCCGATGTTGTACCATAACTCAGAAAAATCATCTCCCTTTTCAGATCGATCTGCTCACCCAGCATCTCCGACAGTGCATCCTGCAGGGAATCCTTAAAGTCTGCCAACTCACTGCACTCCCAGAAAATATGTTCCCAATTACCTCTTTCTTCCCATTCACACCTCCAACATTTACTGCCTACCTGAGGAAAAATTCTCTGGAGTCTACTTGGGGTAAAAAAAATTCTATGTAAACATTTCCAGGAAAAAATCCTAAATCATCTAGATTTTGTTGCATATTTGGGAGACATACATATATCCCCCCATTTTTTCTTTGTGAATTGCTTATCCAGTCTCTCTTCCCAATCCTTTCTAGCCTCCTCTGATTGATTCTATAGTTATGGTGCAATATTTTATATGCTCTACTAATTACTCCTATTTTAATGGCAGCTTCTGTTCTAGATTCTATTAAAAATGCTACTAGTGCTGGTCTTTTGTTTAGGTCACCCTATATCTTTTTCTTTGCCTATACTATGATATCAATCCCTGATAGGAAAGGCAATCTCTAATCTGCTGTCCAAATAAATTCTTTGTGTCTTTCCATTCTATCATCTTCCAGTCTCTAGTTATTTGCTCCCAATACCTTGGTTCCTTTGCTAGTTTTCTCCAATAAGTTCTGACCCCCTCTTGCCTATTGTCTGTATCCCTAATTGCAGTCATCCCTATCAGCAGAATCTCCTTTCTTCATTCCCATGTTGGTTTAGTTTTTAAAATACTTTATGCTACTTTCTGAATATAATATTCTGCATGACTATTGTTATTCTCCTTAAAGACCTGCATCCAAAATCCCAGTCTCTTCATGTTTCTTGAGCTTCCCCTGTGTTTCATCATCATCCCTTTCCACTTTGAATTATTGTTTTCTGCTTGTGCTATGCATAGAAGTCTTGATTGTGTAACTCTGAATACCCCTTCAAATTGGGTAATCCCAGCCTGCCCTCTTCTGCTGGAAGAATCATCTTATCCCACTTAAATCTTGCCATCTTCCCCTCCCAGATGAAGTCTTTCAGCTCTTTATTAATTGCTACCCACAACTTCTCCTCTGGTTGATAAAAATATGCCTAACCCGAGACAGTAAGGTGTTATGTCACACTGCAAGATGTTCAATAAGATCCCATTTGGACTACTGTTAGCAGGTGAGAATTCTCATTTCTAGAAAGGCATATTGAAAGCAATTCAAAGAGAAACAGAAGTGATACTAGGTAATCACTGGCTTCGTTCCTTGTATGGTGTTGAGCTGTTCTGTTTCCAGTTCATGGTGAAGTAGAGTAATATGACCAGTGATTCCTTTAAATCTCTCCCCAGAATATTTAGAGAGACTTCTCAGGAAATTTCACATAAGACTTTGGACAGTTTTCTCAATATGACTGTTGAGAATACAGCTTCAGCTAGGCTAAGTAAAAGCCAAGAAGAGGTAAATGTTTCAGCTCACAATTCAAGTGAAGCCATGTCTGCTCTGTGTGCCATGTGGGGAGAAAGCAGAAATCAACAGAATGGAAAACGTTTTGCTGCAATTGGAAGAAGCAGAGAGACAGCAGCTACTCCAGAGTTGCAGCAGTTGCATGATAAGGTGGAGAGACTATTTTTTAAGGAAACGTCGGTTTTCTTTAAATCTGCAAAGGTATGTGGGGCTTAACGTTATCCCTAGAGGCTTGAGAGTTATGAAAAGTCCTTCCTCTCCCTTTAATTTACATGAGGAAGAAGAGAAAAGCTTTCATGCTAGATGGATAGCTGCTGCCCACAAATGTAGTACTGAGTGGGTACAGATTCTTATTGAGAGACGACCTTAAAAGAAGGAAATTAGTGACTGAGATGAAAAAGGAGTGTCAGAACATCATTCAGCAGTCTAACAATTCAGTTTTAGAAAGTTTCTTAGCTAGAATGAATGAAAGACTGTCAGGTTATGAAAACAAACGTATTGCTCACAAGAAGGATAAACTGCAGAGGGATATACGTGAGGTCTGCATTTAATGTTTCAACTAGCCGGTCAAAGAAATGGCAGAGGGTGAAATTTCAGCAAGAAACAGGAAGAAAAGTAAACAATGGCGACATTTCATCAGCAGGCAGTGAATCTTCGTTTGTGAATGATAACAGTGATGAAGAGAACAAGTTTCCAGGACTTCCTGAACCAGCTAACCCGGGCTATATGGCCAAGAATTGTCGGGAACCAGGGAGGAATTATGGTAAAAAGTGGTCCGGAAACTATGAATATGGACAGGACAGTTATGGGGAATACAACCCCAACTACCAGACATATAAAAAAGGCAAGTGGCTCTAAGTTAAATGTTGTAAATAATCATCATTGAGTAAATTTGTCTGGATGTATTTTATCAGATACTGATGTAGCACTGTTAAATAGAGGTTTAAAGTTTATTCCCACAGCTTTTCCTAGAGGGTTCTTGTTGTTGATGTCTTTCAGCTTTTAGGGGTCACCACAGTGGATTGGCAGTAGATTTTGATGAACGCCGAGGTCCCAGCTTCAACAAAGGCACGCCCATTTATGCCCATTTATACATGTCTTTCGAATGCCCACCCAATCTCAGGGAGGACATACAGACTCCACACAGAAGGCACTCCTCGCACTCCAGCCAAGAATCAAACTGGAGAACCTCTTGCTGTGAGGCAACAACGCTACCGCTGCACCAACTGAAAATTGAAGTGTTTAAATTTTATTAGAAAATTTTACTTAAAATATAAATGTAATTCATGAAAAAAATGTGGACAGTGAAGATGATCTAAGTGAAATGAGTTTTCATTCATGTGTTTCTGATTTAGAAAATGATGCTTATTGTAAGTTAAACACTGAAAATGTGACATACAAAAGTGATTTTATTCCTGTGTGTAGGGATGAAAATGTACAGCAATTTTCTTCTGCTTTACAATTTTCAATAGATAAAGAGCTTGAAAAAGTGAATAAAAACAAGAAAGAATTTAAATATAATTTAAGTAGAGAAGAATGGAAACGTATATTAAAGTTAAGTGAAAATAGGGAATTGGTGTTTAAACCATTAGATAAAGGGGGTAAACTAGTGGTGCTTCATTATAATCAGTATCTGAATATGTGTTATGCTCATTTAAAGAATGTTAAAGTTTATGCCTTGGTGGAGCTGGGATGTTATCAAGAAGCAGTAATTAAATACAAAGAACTGCTAATGAAGGGGTTAAGACTAAAATATTTCTCACAATAGGATGTATATAAAAACTTTGCAGTTAAAGATAACACTATGGAATACTTCTTTTGTGTTCCTAAAATACACAAAAGTTTAGTGGATCCACCAGGACATCCCATAGTCTCTGCATGCAGCTATTTTACACATGGGCCAAATTCACAAAACCACCGTGTAAGAGTTACTATGTCTTACACAGAAGCTGCAGTCTAACGGTATGACATCAGCATGCCATGCATATTCATGAGGGCATGCTGAATCATACCCTAGGCTAACACGGTCCGTGTAGGAAAGTAGGGGGCGTGTCCAAATGCCAAGTTCTGCAAAGGGACACGCCCCCAGAAGAGTCAGAGTCCTGAAAGTAAACACCCACGAGCGAGTCCGCGGAAATGTCAAGGAGCACAACACCACACATGCCCTCACAGATTATAAACCCAACTGTAATGTAAAACGTAAAAATAGCAGTTTAATTTTTTTTTTATAATTTCCAAAATGTTTGCCCGTAGTTGCGCTCGTTTGCGAGGGTATGCCCTCCGCTCAGCCACAGTTAGCAGACATCAAAAAGCATATAAGATCTAAATATGCAAATTAAGCCAAGTAGCAATAGCGTAGCAGTAGAGACGTTGGCCAAAGAGGAGGTAGTCACGGTTCGAGCCCCCACAACATCATTTTCCATTTTTATTTAAATAAGCATGAAACAATCCCCTGACATATATATATATATATATATATATATATATATATATATATATATATATATATAAAACTATAATTTAAGTAAAATGTAATGAAATGGGCCATGTATTTTTGAAGAAATCCGACATAATAAAATATAAAAAAAGGATCATAATTGCCCATAGCTTAGCAAGGCTTTAGCAAGCTGAATATGGGTGTCCGTAGGTGAGCAGCGCTTTAACAAGCTTAATATGAGTGCCCATAGGTGAGCAGCGCTTTAACAAGCTTAATATGAGTGCCCGCAGATGAGCAGCGGTTTAACAGGTTTAATATGAGTGCCCGGAGTTGAGCAGCACTTTAGCACGCTTAAAATGAGTGCCCGTAGTTCAGCAGCACTTCATCCAGCATAATATTTGTGCTCATAGCTAAATAACGTGTTACCCAGCGTAAGCCGTTTGCACAAAGCTGCTCAGAGCGCCAACCAGCTTACCGTCGGGCAACATTGGGCAAGCTGTATCAAAGCCGCCTTTACAAAGACACACCTCCTAGCCTGTCTAGACAGTAGTAAAATAAAAAAAGCACTGCTCAGGGTCGAACCTGGGATACTGTGCACCATAGTCAAAGTACTGAACCACTAAGCCATGACAGTTGTACTGAGAAATGCAGTATGAACATATATATAGGAATTAATGGAAATAGAAGCATGACAAAGCAGTTTTTTTTAAGCTGATAAATATCCAAAACGGCTAATCATAGATAAGTGCGGGAAAACCGGCATATATAAGCCCCATAGGCGGAATACACAGCATAACTGATTGTGGTACCCATTTGCAGTCAGGATGGCAGGTGCAGGAGAGGGAAGTCGCTTTAGAGCACAAAGGTGGGGTGTTGAGGAGTCAAAATATATGGTTTGGCTCCTAGTCCATTATCATGAAGCACAACTCATGCAGGGCCAGGTTCACTGGGGTGCGTACAAGGCAGAGGTGTGGAACCGGTTGGCACATGATCTCACCAGTGTCACAGGCATTCCGAGGACTGGTGAACAGGTCCATCACCACCATGCGGACCTGAAGCGACGGAAGGAGGACCAACTGAACCGTTGGATCCAGGAGGCCCGCCAAATGCCCAACGCCCCACTACTAAGTATCCATGTAATTAAGTATGTAAGAAATGCTATCCTAGCCTATAGTATGGATACGTATGTTCCAATATTAATTCCTTTATATTACAGCTGCAGGTGTTCATTCTGTGAATCAGCAAGCCTATGCTGATAGGCTGCTGAGGTTGCGCCACCAGGCAGGTTAGTAATTATTTAGCTGGTATTGTCATAGAATATAAGTGAGACAGATTGTAAAAGAGTTCAGTGTTGTAACTCACTAATAAAGGTCAAATAAGCCTAGATGAAAGATTCTGCTAGTATTGTAAGATTAGATAAGTGATGCAGCCTGGAAAAGAGTGTAATGCAATCCAGTAATAAAGATTAAACAAGTCTCAAATAGAGTTTCCACCTGTATTGTAATATCAGATAACTGCTGCAGCCAGAAAATGAGTGGTAATCAATCAACAAAGGATAGACAAGTGTTAAATACATCCTTGTAAAGTCTGCCATATGAAATAAGTGAGTCAGCTGGAAAGGGTTGTTGTAAACCAGTAATAAATGATAATAAAGCCTAGAATTAAGTACCATTCTGAAATGTAAATATAAAATAATTGAGAGAGTGTGAGAAAGACAGTTTGAAGCTACCAAGAATGCTGTAATAAGTCTGGAATAAAGGTATACTGCAGTCACTACATAATGAAATGAATGAGACAGCCACAACCAAAGAGTGTAATGTGTTAAATAAAATACAGAACATGGACTGTGTCCGTCCCACAAATTGGATATGTTGCTGTACCCTTGCATTATGGAAATAGTATGGTTGTATGAAATGCTGAACATCCACAGTTGTCTAGACCCATATAAATCAAATGTAGCAGGATGCTGTACCTGAACACTGCCAGATATAAACATATATGAATAAAAATGGAATGTATATTAATGTAGCAGCAACATCCCCATCACCAACATTCCTAAGGTTACCTACAGGAGACTGTACTAATACATGTAGGGGATATATATCTGCATCTACTAGGAATGTACAGTATATGTATAGGTAGTTTTAGTTGTTAATGTAAAATTTCTCCACCTTACCCTATTTTCACAAATGATGCTATTCCACACCAAACCGGGTATATGTATTCACAATTAATTCCCATGGACATTTGTCCTGTTGGTTCATACATATCTGCATGTATGTTGATGCATGTGCCCCGTTCACATATCCAAACCTGATGGCCTGTTGCCACCAATCAACCCTGCATGCTGTTGGAATGTGCACTGTTGTTCTAAATATGCATGTGTTATGTTTGCTGCTCAATGTTCGGAATTCATGGGTGTTTGGTTAATGGGAATACTGATGCATGCTGTTACAACTAATTTTGAATGGTGTTGTTTGTTACTAACCCAAAATGCCATAAAATACTGCTAAACATAGGACAACAGGGAAGGCGGGTTCCAGCGGACCTACCTCTCCCACCTCAGCTGGTGAGTGCACCTGGCACCAGTGCCCAGGCCAGAACCTCCTCCTCCAGTGGCCCTGTGCCATCTTCGGGTGGAAGCGCTGCAGGGGATGGGGCTCGTCCCCTCTCTGCAAGCGTGGCCAGAGGAGAGCCTCCACTCACCATCCATAGGGTCCGGTCTGTGGTGCGTAGTGAGATCAGGCATTCTGTGACTGATCCCCTACGCCAGCTTGAGGCGAGGGTGGCGCAACTCTCGGGTGTGCCTGCCTGTCCTATCCAGCCCCCACCACAGCCCTGGCCTGGGCTGTGAAGGCGCAGTGGTAACTGCCTATGGGTGGGGATTTCAGTTCCACTGTTGCCATCTGTGGGCTCATGGGCTTGCGATATCCAAACATCCGTCCCCGTCATTTGTGTTTACCCCCCACATGTGTCATACTCCGCCCCTGTATGCATCTTGTTTGTCTTGTCTGTTAACCTCCCCAACCTACCTCCCCAAATATACCTACTTCCTGTACCTCACATTCCACTCTCACCTGAAAAAAAATAAAAAAAGGGCACTCTGTTCCCACAAAAAAATTACGCCCCATACATAGCTGCCCAATTCGCACACGTCTACTGGACATGTAAACTGATAATTCTAATTGGCAGTACAACATATTTTGTTGTCCTCACCCCTCTCTCAGGGGTGGAAGGTTTCAAATTTCGCACCAAATTTCACACATATGCACAGCTGTTGCTGATAAAGAAATGGGCAGCTATGGGCCTTCCCTACATCCTTCCTGCACATCCTGAGCTTGTTTTCCTACTGTCCTACCCTCTTTGTGCCCCCTTTTGCACCACTTTCCTATCTCCCCATTGTATTTTCTTTAAAAGAAATTAGCGTGGGTGTTAGCTGGAGTAAGCACTTTTAAGCAGTAGTCAGCGGGTGTGCGCTTGCATGCACTTAGCTAAGCGAGTGTGCGCATGTGTAAGCATCTCGTAAACCAGCACAAACCTGCTTACAACTGCTTAAAAGTGCCTTAGTCACTCTGTATGACAAGGCCTGTAGTCTGTTCATCAGCAAAATAAAATACCCCTGTCAGTCTTGAACCCCAGACCTTGGAAACACTAGTCTGCATGAATTACCACTGAGCCATGGCAGATATACAAGAACTTGGTGCTGAAAGAAATATATCATGAAATACAATGAGTGAATGTAAAGGGAATATAGGAAGGCCATTACACAAAGCTTGTTCCCTGAATCCTTACTGGCAATTCTTGTGGAATTGCATTACATTAGTGTGATAAGAGAAACAGCCATGCTAGGAGGAAATAATTTACAGTAGCACCTTACAAACCCCACACAGTATCAGAGCAGGATAAACACTGCCATATTTGAATAGGTATGAGACCAGACTTCCCAACTGTGACTAATTTACAGGGATGTCCCTGATTTGCAAAAAAATGTTACCTGTGCCCCACTGACTCCCTGTGAAATGTACTAACAGTAGGCAGAAAGGTGGGTATCTCACATAATGGTGACTGTCAATAAGTTAAAGTAGACACTACTTGCATGTCAGAAATGGTGTAGTAATACATATGCTCAAAATACCCCACAGTCACAACTGCAGAATATCTGAAATATATCACGGGTGTATCCCACTGATATGTACCTTTCCCTGAGGCTGGTCAAATATATACCTGAGAGTATCTAAGGCCTGCAAGTGTCAGAAATACACAGGCATATCAGCCTGTCTGCTGTTACACACTCTGCGAATAGCTGTCGAATTACTCCCACAAGCACACCTTCATGTAGGAGTACAACACAGAAATATCAAAGGCTGTAGCCATCTAACAAACTAATGACAGTATAGCAGTTTACAAGCACTGCATGTGCCTGATATTCATAATTGTTAGTACAAAATACAAGGCCCTAGTACTGCTCAGCAGCAAAATAAAATACCCTTGTAAGTGTCAAACCCCAGACCTTGGGCTCACCTGACTGCATGCAGTGCCACCAAGCCACAGCAAACATATAAGAACTTACTGCTGAAAGAAATATATTAT